>NC_090744.1:125162945-125177945 GCF_036898095.1 Palaemon carinicauda | reverse complement strand
ATCCATATGATCAGCGCCCAAGGTCCCTCTCGATCCAAGATAGGACCAAGGAGGGTCAAGCATTGGCTGCTGATGACTAAGCAGATGGCCTAAAGGCTCCCCGAAACTCCCCATCCTAAGCTCACAAGGATAGTGAGGTTGCAGCGACCAAAGAAACTAACGAGTTCGTGCAGGACTTGAACCCCAGTCTGGCCATCACCAGTCAGGGACGTTACCACATCGGCCACCACAACACTTGTCCAGACGATACAAAATATTCCAATAACTCAAGTCTTTTCGCCGTATTTCAAACAATGTTTCATAAATTCAACTGATATTCAAATTTCACACTATTCCCGAGTCGACATTTCCAGTTTGTCAAGCTATCATTTGGATAATGAGGCCAAATTCCCTGTTTTTATGGAAATTGATGACACCAGAAAGCATTCTTTCATCAGATTTACATCTAATGCTAAGAGAAATCGCCACTGAATAATGGAAACAAATGTACATAAAATTACTTCTTTAATAGAACGCAAATTTGGATGTAACTGTTCAGCCACTAAAATGTAATTAATATTAATTTATTTATCTGGAGATATTTGTTAATTAAACAAGGACAATGAATGTATACTAAATTACTAAAAGATATTTGATGTTAGGATTAAATTATGAAATTGAGGTACAGGTGGGTGCTTTTTAATAATTCACCTTTGGGAAGGGAAAATAAGAAGTAAACCAAATAAATTAACTCTCTCTCTCTCTCTCTCTCTCTCTCTCTCTCTCTCTCTCTCTCTCTCTCTCTCTCTCTCTCTCTCTCTCTCTCAAGGTAAGGACGTTAATAATATTAATCATGAAATCTAATATTAATAATGATGGTAGAAGTAATAACGGTAATAATTTTCGCAATACAAGCTTTATAATTTTTCTTTTTTATTACAAAATAATGCTTTATTACATGCGTATAATAAATTTAGCACATTTTTCATTATTTTGTTAACCATAGAAAACTCCTTCATGAGAGAGGGTAGTTATAAAAGGATTAAGAGAGAAATACTTCTTGTCATTCTACAACATTCATTCGTGTATTTTCATCCAAATTGTAAAAAATACACACACACAAACACACATACATACACATTCTTGATAGGTCCAATATCATACCTTGCACTCCTCATAACGTATTGTTTCATCTAGAAGATGACATACATTAGACTTTTTTTATTTTCGCCCCATCAATTTCCAGTTTTTCTTGCAGCTTGACCTCGAAATGTGTGTTTTTTTTTTTTTTTTACCAACATCCTGTTCTTACCTCTTACCTCGATCGTTGTTTTATCCAAAATAAGGCTGCTTCCCTTAACTCCTAAAGTTTTTTTTTTTTTTTGTCAGTGTTCCCAAGATAGAAAAGAAAAATATTTGTCGGTGTCCGCAAGATTAAAAAAAAAAATAGAGATCAAATTATCTCGGCTAGGGTATTTGATAAACCAGTTGGAGCCCTTGGGCTTATAACATCCTGCTTTTCTCACTAGAGTTGTAGCTTAGATAATAATAATAATAATAATAATAATAATAATAATAATAATAATAATAATAATAATAATAATAATAATACGACTAAGAAATGTCACGCAGCGGTGTATCGAAAAATTATTTTAGTTGCTTAACAGCACTTCATAAAATTAATAAGAAATGCTTTTGACCACGTGTGCACAAGCTCAGGTACTCTGTTTTACAGGCAGCGTTGCCAACAGTTTCTTGTTTACTAAGCACAGCGTTACTGGCTACAATGTACAGCTGCCAGATGTCTCCTTAGCTTCCTTTGAAATATACTGGAATAAATGAAACCAATTTACATGACTCTCTGGAGGATGAAGCAGGTAATTAATCTCCTTTTAAAACTGTAATTTATAATTCACATAATTGCTATGCCTATCCTCTCTGCGAAAAATTCTGCCTTTTCTATCATCCTTCCAGATTTTTTTGCTTAACCTTTAATCAGGTCTAACAATTTTATTAGCCTTTCTGTTGATCATTTATTCAAAGACATCTTTTAATCCAAGAAAAAAAAAAACATGTTCGTTCCAAACCAGTTTTAATGAAATAACTAACTTTTCCCATTTTCTTTAATTTCAATACTTTGAGTTAAATAACGCCAAACTGGTCCACTTTTCCCCAAAGTACTAAAACTGAACAGCAAACTGGACTACTTTTCCTCAAAGTACTAACATTACAACCCTCTCGTAATTAGCGCTTTGCCACGTTTATCCAATAAATTTTTGATACATTCCCTATATCTCTCTGTCTCAAAAAAAAAAGAAAAAAAAGGAGAGAGAGAAAATTGGCTTTTTGTTCAGCTAACAAGTGGCAACCACTTTTTCCCCAGCTGTTGTTTTAAAATGTCTTTTTATTCTAGTTTTTTCGTTTGTCTCTTTCAACAGAAGTTCCCCCTGCACATCAATATAAATGGAAATGACCGAAGGGCTTTCTGCTCAGGGGACGCAAAGCCTATTTTAGAGTATCTATCTTATTCGACGATTCTAATGAAGGTTAATTCAAAGATGAATATAAAATATAATAATAATCGGAATCAGAATATTTTTTTTTTCAAATGAAATTATGAAATTTTATTAATGATTTTTTATATATTTAGCTCGAAAACGTTTTTCAAATCTATTCATTTCTCAAATAACAGCCCCATATTTTGACTTCGATGCCAGCCAACATTTCGTTTCCCTATTCATATACCAAACATCGATTTATGCCCTACAGTTCTCTCTCTCTCTCTCTCTCTCTCTCTCTCTCTCTCTCTCTCTCTCTCTCTCTCTCTCTCTCTCTCTCTCTCTCTCTCTCTCTCAAATATATGCAAGAAAATGGAAGAATTTTCTTTTAACTTTCAGTTGGGATCACGAATGCATGCCAATCCCATTGTGAAAGGAGCCATAAGTGTTAAGCCGTCTTTTTACAGCCTTTGCAATAACCATTATTGGGATAATACTGGCTCTCTCTCTCTCTCTCTCTCTCTCTCTCTCTCTCTCTCTCTCTCTCTCTCTCTCTCTCTCTCTCTCTCTCGGTGTTGAGGTTGGTCATAGTGAAGTGTAATGAATTCGTAATGGAAAATAAACCATACTTTTTCTCAAAAATCGTCAGTATGATTATACACATCATTTTGAAGTAAGGCTTTATTCTTTATATAAATAATTACACGGCATGAATATGTTCAAAAAGTTTCATTTTGAAAGTATTTTTATTTCATTAAAAACTATCATGAATCCAGAGACTTGTTTTTCATAATCTGTTCATGGGCACAGCTGGACAGTTCGTAACTGTAAAATTATTACAAATTCACTGAAAGAGTTCAGTCTTCTAAACTAAACCCTATTGGATAATAATAAAGTTCTATTCCTAGTTTTTATCAATTTCTTTATATTTGTGTCTGAACGTAGGTTTAAACAAGTCAATCAATTAAAGCTGCAACCAAAAGAGAAAAATAAAGAAAAAGTGTATGACTAATTTGATTGTGTTGCTGTTGGTGAGAGTGTATGTGATCTTCCGGATTTCTACTTCAGAACATTACCACGCACGTGTATATGGGCGTGTGTATGCATATACAGTCATCCCTCTTTATTCGCGGGAGTTGGGTAACAAGAGGTACCCGCGAAGATCGAGAATTTGCAAATACTTGGTACCCTAGGGTGGGTCACCTCATAACCCACTGAAACACAGACCACTGCTTAAGTGCGGTTGACTACCACACTAGGTAACCCAACAGCGAATGAACCCTGCAAACAAAAAGCGATATACCTATAACTAACATAGTCACTTCCTTTACGATACCTTATTCATGTTATAAAAAACCAAGAGGATTTATGCTTTTCCCTCCTTGCATTATCTCCAGACTATACAATCGTTGCCGCGATCTTCCACATCATATGACTGAAATCCTTATGATTAAGTATTCATATTATCTATACTAATCTTTTTACCACTCCTTGGACATACCTCAAATGTCTGCTTCCCCTCTTCATTTATTGAAACCAGTACACTATGAAAACATCGCTGTGCCTCCTCATCTTTATGAAAGTCCTTTATTGAAAAGCATCAGAATATTCTGATGCTTTTCAATAAAGGACTTTCATAAAGATGAGGAGGCACAGCGATAGCTACACTGTTAAAAATTTGCCGTAAAAAACTATAAAAATCCTGGAATAAATGTTGCCAGGCATTTACCGTTTTAAAAACGGATATATTGACGTAAAGGAGTGATATTACAGTCACCAACCTGTAAAAGATAATAACAAAATAGGGTAAAAATTACGGTCGCCTGTACTTATTGAAATACGGCTAACAGTATTTTTCTACGGAGAATTTCCTATTATAATAACGTTTTTTTTAACAGTGTATCTACATTAGCACCTTGGTAAAAAAAAAAAAAAAAAAAATCCTAGTCCTTCTCAACCTTTGAAAACTTAAATTTTAACTTTTTTGTTTCATCTATTATGTGACTCTCTGTTCTTTCACCCTCCCATCATCAAAATTATTCACTTCTAAAGAACTAAGAGTTCTCAGCTGTACTTCTCTATTCTTCTGGCACACCTATAAATATTTATTGTTCCACATCTAATATCCTTACCCTAGCTCACATTTACTCCCAAAAATTTCTTATCACAAACACATTTTATAAACTGATTCTATAGTTCCTCTTTGCTATACCCAACCAGTCATTTTATCATCCATTCATGATATATAATTATTTACACCTTACCACCTAGATCTTTACTTTCTCTGAGTTTTCGATTAAATTCTCAATAAAAAGGAGTCCATTACAGCCATAGAAATATTTCATAAATTTACCCCCAGCCACGCTTCTAAAACTGCAAACTCCAATACAGACCTCACTGCCATCATAAAAAGATTTATGATCACTCAAGAGAAATTTATTGTCCCTGCCATACTCACTCAAGGCTCTTAAAATTGCTACTTCACACTTCTCACTAATCTGCTTTATAACAAACGTATTTTCGTGTTTTCATCTCAAATGGTTCTTTCACTATCAATCCTTGTGTGACCTGACATACCATTTCAATAAAAACTCAAGCCTGTGCATTTCAATGTATAAACTTGCATAGAATGCTTTTATGTTGAATAGGCAGATATAAGTCTCTCTTCATACTTTATATAAGGGATATCTATTTTAGAGTTGTTGCTGATGTTCAGATATTCTATATTCTTTATTCACTACTTGACTTGTAATGTATTTATTACATTGATTGCACTTCTCATTGGGCTATTTATTCCTATTGGAACCCTTGGACTTATAGCATCCTAATTTTTTTCTAGTTCAAGTAAACAATTTCCTCACATATATTTGCATTTAAAACAATTGCACAGTCATGCCATGGGCATACTATTTCGTCAAGGTGGAGGTTACATTTTAAAAAATTATTTTCTTTATATATCTATAATAATAATAATAATAACAATAATAATAATAATAATAACAACAACAATAACCATAACAATAGCAATAGTAATAACAATAGTAAGAGTAATAGTAATAGTAATAAAAACAACAATAATAATAATAATAATAATAATAATAATAATAATAATAATAATAATAATAGTCTATCTACCACGGGAATTTCTCCAATCTTGCCAGATACCCAATATAAAAAATTCAAAAGGAGATTTTTCTTCTCACAGTTCCTCCCTGCCTGACGAGGGATTCAACCGAGTTTGGTTGATAATGCTGACAATAACAATGATACTCTGTTTTTACTTTATCTCCTCTGTAAATTTATTAATGTATATTAAGCTTAAGATAAATAGCTTAAATCCTGTTCAGAATAAACCGGTTTGCAACCTTTTTAATGAATAGTTCAACTCCCATTTCATTTTATTTAATTGACATTGTAATCAAAGCATGTTCCTCGTACTCTAAATTTATATTTTGTCTTTGTTTCATTCAAGCGAGATCTGGGGGTCATTTTAAGGTGCCTAAATTTAAATAAAGTCTAATGAAAATACTGGCAAACAATTACACGGCTTCTGAGTTCTCCCAAAAGGTCCAACTATATCATTCTGATTATTACAAAGCTCAAATCCAATCTCTTGCCATGGTGAGCAAATTTCATAAAATCACGAGTATTGGACAAATTGGTTGCGCCTTTTTAATTATTATTTTTTTTAAATCCCTGCTATGAAAAAAAAAACCTTTATAACTATCTTATATCTAAACATTGTTTGGAATTTCTCTAGGGAAACCTGACAGCGTATCATTAGTTATCCCTCATGCAAGAATAGATATGAAACAAACACAGGAAACGCTTAGGTAGTTGGATGCTATTGAAAGCACAACAATATGCTGGAACCATATATGATGCATCCCGAACTCTCTCTCTCTCTCTCTCTCTCTCTCTCTCTCTCTCTCTCTCTCTCTCTCTCTCTCTCAAGGATAACCCTGCTACTGTAGTATGACAGTATGTGGGGCACCTCAATATTTTATAACTGTGTTAGAGAGAGAGAGAGAGAGAGAGAGAGACCGGGTTATTCAGGATATTAGGTTTTCTCTAGTTTCCTTCTTTAGAATTATAATATTGCTTTGTCGTTCATAAATGCAACTCTTCAAAGTGAGGGATGATTATTTAGGAAGATATGCACACACACACACAACCAGTCCCACCACCTCCCCCTTTCCTAAAGATAATCCCTCTAACCAGGGTATATCTACTACCCAGCGATGAGAGTGAGAGTATATATATATATATATATATATATATATATATATACATATATATATATATATATTATATACACACATATATATATATATATACACATATACTGTGTATATATATATATATATATATATATATATATATATATATATATGTCAGACAGATGCTTATTTTTGAGTAAGTTTCATATGCAGAAGGTTTATGTATATTGTTGATGTCTTTATTTGTGGGTTTTGTTAATTAATAAGAAATGGGGAGACAAATGCAGTTAGTAGTAATTGTAAAGATATAGAAAGAGTTGTGGAGAGACAGGAGAGTGAACGGGAGTTAGGTAGGATGTTTTCAACTAATTTCGCTGACTCCAGGGTTCTTTCCCGTAAACAACCCCCCCCAAACGACAGGATCCGTTCTTGAATGTCGAACGGAACATAGACGAATGAGACGTGGAAGCCGGGAAAAAGTCACGTGATTAAGGATAGCTTGACACGCCCAGGACGACCATATATAAGCAACGAGAAGACGGCATCTCGCTCTCTTCCTAGTAGTCACTCTGTATAATAGGTCTAACGACCTACTTAACCTGCCGGGTCTCACTGACGATCAACACGTGGCGGCTGCCTATACCAAATTGAGGGACGGCGATTACGTAGAATACTAAAGCAGCCGCGAAATTACAGGGGAACAATTACCCCTGAGAACGAAGGACGACGAACAAAGTTACTACGCCCGCACCTGAGTGTCTGTGAGTGCGTTTGGCGAGACGTCCCAGAGCGACCGAGAGGCGTGACGTCCCCGAGTGACCAAGGCGTGTCTAGAACTTCGCGCCAGCCTTCCCAACACCTGACGAAGGCTTATACTTCAGCGACGACAGTAGGCCTATAGATGACGTTTAGGCCTAACTAAACCAGGATTCACCAAATTCTCCAGCCAGTGTCAAGACGTCTGAGTTCATCACTAAGTGTTAATGTAGAAACCACGCTTTTGTTTTTGACTGCTTGTAAGTGCCTGTTCAAACCCCTTTTTATGTCTAGTAAAGAAAGAAACCAGCATTCGTATCCCTCACCCACGAAACTTTGCTTATGTAAACTCCTGAGAGAAATTCAATTAATATTAAACTAAAGGAAGAGGTAAGATACTAGACTAATTAAGAAGTTGTTGCTAACTAAACCAAAGACATCTTCACAAATGGTGGCATCGTTAAGGGATACTGTGCCGTGTTGTATTAAGTTTGAACTAATACTGGCTTTATTTCAGGAAAGTGCTGAAACCCCCTTTTATGTGTCGAAGAAATACAAAACAATCTCAAGAAAAACAGAGGGAAACCAAAGGAGTCGTGAACCAATGGATATGTGAGTAGTTTGCATGTTTTCGTTCACTCTCTTGTTTTGTATAAATACTGTCTCTCTATAGAATAGGAAGTTAGGGCATTTGTCTCTCGTAAGAAAATTTTGGTGTTTTAATTTTTCCTTTTTTTGTGATATGAGTCTGGACAATATTTTCCAAAGACTTACACAATATCAATACGACTTGAGATTAACTGCAGACAGACGGTCGCGAAGTGCTAGTGTAGGAAGACGTCAAAATCTGACTAGAAACCGAAGTTCGAGTCCGGTAAGAGCAAATATTGCCGATATGAATTCCGCTGGGCTGATCACACAAACCACACGGTTTTGTGGAAATGTAAGTAGGGATAATCCCGACAAACAAAGGTTAGAGAAATACAGTGTAGATAAGTGGTTAGCGGACACAGAGAATAGGATCGCTAGTTTTAAAATAACTGACGATGTTGCAAAAATTAAACAGGCAATGATGTTAGTCAACGTAGACGTAGGGGATGCTCACCCTACATTAAACGGTAAGGCCTTTGAAAAAATTACCACTTTCATCGAGTTCAAGGAGGAATGCAGACTATTGTGGCGATCGGCCAAGGAGACCGATCGGTTGTTGAACTTGTATAGGTTTAACTCGGCTAAATTTGAAGGTGATTCCATGCCTAGTCTGTATACCCAGGTTCTGAATCATTTAGGAGTAGTTAAGGAAGACATTTTGTCATTACCCACAATCACGGTAGGAAACAGAATGCAGTTTAGTGAGGATAATAACCAACTGGTGGATTTAGATGAAATTTTGACTTATATGGCCTACGGTACATTGTATGCAGCCTTTGGTGAAAGGGAAAGGAAGGCTTTCAAGGACCTAAAGTTAGATCCTGCCCAGAAGCTCACAAAAACGTTGAGCCAAATCCAGGAAATCATCCAGAAAAACGAGACCCAAATTGAAGAGGTCACTTTTTCGGCAAATACCAAGCAAAGAAGGTATCAGAATTACAGGGAAGATAAAAATAACGAGACCGGTAGGAATAAATATTACCATAAAAATTATCAAAATAACCAGCCCCCTTACAAGTCAAATGAACAAAACAGAGGAAATTATAATGAAACATATAAATCTAGAGGGAATTATCATCATAAGGGAGCTAGACCAAAGAATAGGTATTGCCAGTATTGTCAAAGAGGAGGTCACACAGACCAAGAATGTTGGTACCAAGGTAAGAAACATAATAAACCCTCCGAAAATACTCCTCAGGCACAGGCAAGGGATAACTCAAACCCTACTAATTACTCCGAAGAAAAACAAGGTAATAGAAAGTGACTAGAAGAGCAGGATAGGAGTCCAGGAAATAGGGAAACCAAAGAATGGAAGGATGTTGCAGGTAGCGGAGGTACATCCACGTTGCCAGCAACATATTTATCCTTCCGACAGCAATCATTACCCAAGACAAATATCAAGATAGAAGGTAAAGAATGTCTTAGTTTGTTAGATTCAGGAAGTACTGTAAATCTCATAGGGCTCCATACCTTAACTGATTATTTGAATATACCTATTTCTGCAATTAGGAGTGAGGATACATTAATTCAGGGGATAACTGGCAATCAGCTTAACAATGTAGGAGCCATAGATTTAAACATTGAATTGCTAGAGAAGAAGTGTCAAGTGCCATTTTTGGTTTTGCAAGAAGTAGCATTTCCCGCTCGAGCTTTGATTTCTTTTGCAACAATGCAAGATTTTGGCATAGTTTTTGATTGTCAAGACAGAAGATTAGTTCTAAAGGGAAATAATCAGGAAGTCTGTTTCCAACTTGTTGATGACAAGTCCACTACAAATTTGGCCAATTTGCAGGGGACCGCTTCGATAGTTGAAACACACTCCGGTTCAGAAAGAGAAAGGGAAATCAAAGTAAAATCAGAAGAAAGGGAGAAAGAAGAGAATTTAGCAATTGCACCCAGAAAGGGGGAAATTACTTCTTGTAAAGGTAGCACACATACTAAGGATGAAAATGTCGACAGAGAATCTGAGAGAATAGATAAAAGGGAATTCCAAGAAGTTTTGCTGCTAGGCACATTGAATTCACAAGAATTAAGACACTTAAGAGAAACAGAATCTCAAAAAGGAGGAGATGAAGATTCATGTTTTTGTACTCAAGTACAAACTGGGGAAATAAGTCTGATCAGCACAGCAGATGCAAACAAAATAAGATTTAGGCTAGCTAGAGATGTAGTACTACTGCCCAATACTCTTACTAGAGTATATTTGATAACCCGCCTACACACTAATAATGATGTAATCTTGACCCCAGAAGGATTACCAGAATATGTCAGAATGGATAACTCATTAGTTCAGATGGAGGGATTAGCCTGTACTACTTATGTCATGAATTATTCTGATAAAAGACTCCATTTGTTAGCGGGTACAGAGTTTTGTACAGGAATAGAAGTTACACACAAAATGATTCCGTTAGAGGAGGAAGCATTCTTTACCATAGGAAACGTTGATGCAGGAATAGATAGGGAGATAGATAACACCGATTTTCCTGAGTACCGTAAAAGGTTAATAGAAACCTTAAATAAATATAGGCAGGGCATAGCAATTACAGGTGATAGGTTAGGTAGGACTGAGGTGTTAAGACATAAGATAATCCTAGATGATGGAGCCAAACCCTTTTTCATACCTAATTATAAATTACCTATCAGCCAACGTCCAATAGTAGATAAAATGATAGAAGAAATGAAAGAAGAAGGAGTGGTCATACCCTCTAAATCACCTTATAATTCTCCCATGTTGTTGATTCCAAAGAAAGATGGAAGTTACAGATTAGTGATTGATTATCGCAAGTTGAATGCGAACACAGTTCCTGATAGGATGCCCATGCCTGTAATAAACGATGTTTTGGCTCAGTTAGGAGGAGCAAAGATCTTCTCATCCTTAGATCTACTAAGTGGATATTGGCAAGTACCTTTAGACGAAGAATCAAAGCCATTAACTGCCTTCAGCACACATAAAGAACACTTAGAATTTCAGGTAATGCCATTTGGGTTAACATCAGCTCCATTGACTTTTGTAAGGTTAATGTTACAGATCTTAGGAGACATAGAGAATGTGTCAGTCTATTTAGATGATGTCATTATATTTAGCAAAGATATAGAGAGCCATTTCGGAACCATAGAAATCGTTTTAGAACGACTAAGACTGGCAGGATTAAAGATAAAGGTTAGGAAATGTCAATTCTTGAGGAAATCATTAGAATATTTAGGACATGTGATCAGTGCTGATGGATTACGCATGCAAGAAGGAAAAATAAAGGCGATTGTGGAATATCCTGCTCCACAAAATTTGAAAGGTGTAAGAAGATTTTTAGGGATGATAGGATACTATAGACCATTTGTCAAAAATTTTGCTACTATAGCTAAACCATTGACAGAATTAACTAAGAAGGATGTAGAGTTTGAATGGAAAGCAGAGCAAGAGGAGGCTTTTCAAAAGTTGAAGGAGAAATTAATCCAAGATCCTATCTTAGTGTATCCAGACTTTAGCAAGCAATTTTACTTAGCATGTGATGCTTCGAATACAGGAATAGGAGCGGTTTTGTTACAGAAGGCAAAAACCCGAATGAGGGTAGTATATTATGCAAGTAGAGTCCTGAATGCGGCCGAACGAAATTACAATACCACAGAAAAGGAATGTTTAGCCATTTATTGGGCACTGAGAAAGTTTCGGCACATTTTGTTAGGACACAAAGTAAATGTACTTACTGACCATAAACCCATCTGTGACCTATTTAAGAAAAGAGCTTTCACTAATAACTTAAAGTTTAATCGATGGTTTATTAGTGTGCTAGAGTTTGCTCCAGAATTTAGATACATTCCAGGTAAGTTTAATACTTTAGCAGATGGATTATCTAGAGCACAAGAGGATACTGAAAGAATTATCACAACTAACACTTTTTGTTTCAGCTGTCAGGTCGTAGACTTAGATTTGGAGAGAGTTAAAATAGAACAAGAGAAACAAGAAGGTATCAGGAAAATAATAGGAGATTTGCTACAAGATGAAACCTCTAGGTCAGATTTTGAATTAATAAATGGGATATTATATAAGAAGGCTAAGGATAGGAGTGCTTGCTCTAGACTATATGTGCCTGACACCCTGACTAAAGAAGTATTAACTCTAACACATACCCACAAGTTGGCAGGACATCCAGGAATCAAAAAGACTCTGAGAACAATAAATAGAAATTATTTTTGGCCTAAGTGCAGCGAAGAAGCAAAGCAATTTGTAAATGAATGTCAAACTTGTAATAGGCATAAAGGTCATGTAAATGTCAGAGCTCCTTTAGAAAAATATCCTAGTAATTTAAACCCTTTTGAGGTAGTTCAGATGGATCATATAGGACCCTTTCCAAAAACTTTGAGAGGAAATAAATATATACTGGTATTCATTGATTATTTAACTCGGTATTTAGAAATTGTCCCAGTCAGAGATAGAACTGCAGTTTCTGTTGCAGAAGCTTTAAAGACCAGAATACTCACAAGACATTCGTGTCCGGAGGTACTTTTGTCGGACAATGCACCCGAATTCACCAGTGAGGTAATGAAAAAGCTTTGTGAATTTTTTGAGATAAAGAAATGCGAGATAACCCCTTATAAGCCGAGTTCAAATGGGACAGTGGAAAGGGCCAATAAGAAGATACTGGATGTACTGCGAACTATCATTAGTCCAACTACAGAAGATTGGGACCTAGCGTTAGAGGACGTTCAGTTTACTTTGAATAACACAGTAAATGAGACAGTAGGAGAAACCCCACACTTTTTGCTTTATGGTTATCAGAAAAGACTGCCAAACTCATTGTTAGATGACGCAAAACCTCCTAGGCACACATATGATTACCAGGACTATATAGCTTGGAAACTGCAAAGAACCTTTCAAATAATAAGACAAACCAGACAATCTTTAGAAAAGGGCCAACAGGTAAATAAGAAATACTATGACACAACTAGTTCCATGACTGACCTGAAGATAGGCTCACAAGTATATATAAAGGTACATGTAAAGGAAGGACCAAATGAAAAGGTATCTCCCAAATTTGAAGGTCCTTATAGAGTGTTAGAAAGGGAAAGGAATAATAAATTTAAGCTGATACATGAACAGAATTTAGATGTAAGGTATGCCCATTGGAATCATATGAAGGTTGTAAAAACTAATCCATGGTCCTCTCAACTTCTACAGGAAGTGGTGGAAAAACTTCCTTCTGATCCTACCCCTGGTGGTCGGTATCACTTGCGAAATAGACATTAAAAGTGGGGCCTTGATACAAAATCATGGAAAAGGTGAACTGTTAACAGATTTTGCTGTAGTAAAAATTAATGTCAATTCAATATTAGAAAGGGAAGAACATTTGAACCAGTTAGATAAAGAACTACGGAAGTGCATACTAACCCATAGTGATTCTGCCTTTGTAGAAGTATTAAGAAATTTACAGGGTAAAATTGAAGACATTGTCAGGCCTCAAAGAAACAAGAGATCTTTGTTACCTTTTGTAGGAAGTGCCTTTAGTGCTTTGTTTGGAGTGGCTACAGAAAACGATGTAAGAGGTTTGACTGATCGTGTAGAACTAATCGAGAAATGGGCTAATCAGAAGGGTAATCTTATAAGTACTCTAATAGAAAATAATAATAAGAATGTAGAGAACATAAAAAAGATGGTGGAATTTATTAATCAAGTTAACGTGAATGTTTCTAATAAAATAGATGACGTAGAACAAGTGTTTAAGTTGATTCATGAAGTAGAAATCGAGATTGGTGATCACAAGGAATCTGTGAACGGACTAATAAATGCACAAAAGGGAATACTCAGCCCTGCTATCATTTCTCCAAAAACTTTGAAAGAAATTATCGATTGGTGTATGGTAAATAGCCATTCCAAGCCTTTGCTAGAAGATATATTTTGGTATTACACAATGTCAACTGTGAAAGTAACAAAAGGGTATTTGTTGGTATTGATCCCCTTCAAGGGTATGAATTTGTTTGACCTATATACAATACATCCTTTCCCAGTTAAGATAGGAAATGCAACAATAATTTGGAACCATCCGAAGGTTCGTCTAGCATTGGATAAGAACAAGTTGTTGATGATTATTTTAGAAGAAGGTGATTTAGAACAGTGTGTGTTGATAAGTGAAAGTCAATCCATGTGCAATTTTGTGCAAATTAAACAACCTATGAGCAATTTTCCGTGTATCCAAGGTATTTTCTTTGAGAATTATGAGTTGATGAGAGAGTGTAAATTTGAAACCTTTGCTTTGCCATACAGGGCATTACGTTTAGGTAATGAGATTTTTGTTTATGTACAAAGTACTAAAAATGCAGAAGTTACTTGTGATGGGAAGACTCAAACATTTCAGTTAGGAAACTTGAAGTCATTTGCAGATTCTTGCTCAGTAGTGATAAATGATTATCTCTATTATGTACCAAGTGTGTTTTTGCATTATGAGTTAAATCAATCTTCCATTGCAAAGAGTTACGAGAACAAGATTAATCATTTTCAGCTAGACAAATTAACAGTGGTAGAAAATGTGGCAATGCCACTTGATAATGATTATGTTCTGTTTTACAAGAAAGATGTTGCACCATTTCTGACTATGTGTAATGTATTTTTGGTTGTGCTTATTACTGTGGTAACATATAATGTGGTGAAGTATTTGGTTTTCAGAAAATTGGAAAGGATTAATGAGTTGCTACTAGTTATTACTGGGAAACCTAAAGAATGGGTTTGTTGTTTTGTTGTATATGAGGATTCTATAAGAATCCTAGTAGCTGGCCGAGTGGTGTCAGACAGATGCTTATTTTTGAGTAAGTTTCATATGCAGAAGGTTTATGTATATTGTTGATGTCTTTATTTGTGGGTTTTGTTAATTAATAAGAAATGGGGAGACAAATGCAGTTAGTAGTAA
>NC_090744.1:125114563-125134563 GCF_036898095.1 Palaemon carinicauda | reverse complement strand
GTTTGCAGTTTTAGGAGCGTAGCTGGGGGTAAATTTATGAAATACTGCCATGGTTGTAATGGACCCCTTTTTATTGAGAAGTTACTCGAAAACTCAGAGAATGTAAAGATCTAGGTGGTAAGGTGTAAAAATTTATATATCATAAATGGATGATAAAATGACTGGTTGGGGATGGCAAAGAGGAACTATAGAATCTGTTTATAAAAGTATGTGTTTGTGATAGGAAATTTTTGGGAGTAAATGTGAGCTAGGGTAAGGATATAAGATGTAGTACCATAAATATTTATAGATGTGCCAGAAGAATAGAGTATAGCTGATAGCTCCTTGTTCTTTGGAAGTAAATAATTTTAATGATGGGAGGATGAAAGAACAGGAGAGTCACATAGTAGATGAAACAAAAAAGTTAAAATGAAGTTTTCAAATATTGAGAAGAACTTGGATTTTTTTTTTTTTTTTTATCCAAGGTGGTAATGTAGGTAGCTATCGTTGTGCCTTCTCTTCTTTGTGAAAGTAATTTACTGAAATGCAGCAGAATAAGGTGTTTTCATAGTGTACTGGTTTCTGGAAATTAAAAGGGGAAGCAGACATTTGAGATATGTCCAACGATTGATAAAATGATTAGTATAGGTAATATGAATACTTGATCATAAGGATTTCAGTGGTATAATGTGGAAGAAGATCGGGGCAACGATTGTATCGTCTGGAAATAATGCAAGGAAGGAAAAGGATAAGTCCTCTGTTGGTTTTTTATAACATGAATAAGGTATCTGGAAGAAAGGATATCAGTATTAAGGAAAAGTGACAATGTTAGTTTGTTATAGGTATATCGCTCTTTGTTCGCAGGGTTCATTCGCTGTTGGGTTACCTAGTGTGGTAGTCAACCGCACCTAAGCAGTGGTCTGTGTTTCAGTGGGTTATGAGCTGACACACCGTAGGGTATCAAGTATTTGCAGATTCTCGATTTTTGCGGGTATCTCTTGTTACCCAACTCCCGCGAATAAAGAGAGCCGACTGTATATGCATACACACGCCCATATACACTTGCGTGCCAATGTTCTGAAGTAGAAATCCGGAAGATCACAGGCGCACGCACCAATAGCAACACACAATCAAATTAGTGATGCAGTTTTCCCCTATTTTTCTCTTTTGAATACAGTTTTAATTTATTGACTTTTTTAAACCTACGTTCAGACACGAATGTAAAGAAATGAATTATAATAATTTTACAGTTATGAACTGTCCAGCTGTGCCTATGAAGATTTGAGATAAAAAAATGTAATGATATCCCCCCAAAAAATCTTTATTTAACAAATTATGAAAAACAAGTCTCTGGATTCATGATAGTTTTTAATGAAATAAAAATACTTTCAAAATGAAACTTTTTGAACATATTCATGCCGTATGATTATTTACATAAAGAATAAAGCCTTAATTCAAAATGATGTGTATAGTCAGACTGACGATTTTTGAGAAAAAGTATGGTATATTTTTCATTACGAATTCATTACTCTTCACTATGACCAACCCCAACACCAAGAGAGAGAGAGAGAGAGAGAGAGAGAGAGAGAGAGAGAGAGAGAGAGAGAGAGAGAGAGAGAGAGAGCCAGTATTATCCCAATAATGGTTATTGTAAAGGCTGTAAAAAGATGGCTTAACACTTATGGCTCCTTTCACAAGGGGATTGGCATGCATTCGGGATTCCAACTGAAAGTTAAAAGAAAATTCTTTCATTTTCTAGCATATGAGAGAGAGAGAGAGAGAGAGAGAGAGAGAGAGAGAGAGAGAGAGAGAGAGAGAGAGAGAGAGAGAGAGAACTGCAGGGCATAAATCGATGTTTGGTATATGAATAGGGAAACGAAATGTTGACTGGCATCGAAGTCAAAATATGGGGCTGTTATATGAGAACCAAATAGATTTAAAAAACGTTTTAAAACTAAATATATAAAAACTCATTTAATAAAATTTTATAATTTCATTTGAAAAATAAAAAACATTTTGATTCAGATTATTATTATATTTTATATTTATCTTTGAATTAATCTTCATTAGAATAGTCGAATAAAAAAGATCCTCTAAAATAAGCTTTGCGTCCCCTGAGCAGAAAGCCCTTCGGTCATTTCCATTTATATTGATGTGCAGGGGAACTTCTGTTGAAAGAGACAAGCGAAAAAACTAGAATAAAAAGACATTTTAAAACAACAGAGGGGAAAAAGTGGTTGACATTTGTTAGCTGAACAAAATTTTTTTTTTTTTTTTTTTTTTTTTTTTTTTTTTTTGAGACAGAGAGAGATAGGGAATGTATTAATTTTTTTTTGGATAAACGTGGCAAAGCGCTAATTACGAGAGGGTTGTAATGTAAGTACTTTGAGGAAAAGTGGACCAGTTTTGTGTTCAGTTTTAGAATTTCAGGGAAAAGGAGTAGTTTGGCGTTATTTAACTAAAAGTATTGAAAATAAAGAAAATAGGAAAAGTCACCGTTTCATTAAAACTGGTTTGGAACGAATATGTTTTTTTTTTTTTTTTTTTTGGATTAAAAAGATGTGTTAGAGTAAATGATCAACAGAAAGCCTAATAAAATTGTTAGACCCGATTAAAGGTTAAGCAAAAAAATCTGGAAGGTTGATAGAAAAAGCAGAATTTATCGCAAAGCAATTATGTGAATTAAGAATTACAGCTATAAATAGAAATTAATTGCCTGCTTCATCCGCGGAGTCATGTACAGTTGGCTTCATTAATTCAGGTACACTTGAGACGGACATGTGTTTTTCTTCGAATTTTTTTTTTTTTTTTTTTTTACAGTAAATGATCAACAGAAAGGCCAATCAAATTCTTAGACCTGAGTGAGGGTAAAAAAGTAGAAGGATGATAGAAAAGGCAGAATTTATCGCACTGAGGATATGTATAGCAATTATGTGAATTATAGATTACAGTTTTAAAAGGAAATTAATTGCTTTGCTTCATCCTCCAGAGAGTCATGTAAAATTGGTTTCATTTATTCCAGTATATTTCAAAGGAAGCTAAGGAGACATCTGGCAGCTGGACATTGTAGCCAGTAACGCTGTGCTTAGTAAACGAGAAACTGTTGGCAACGCTGTCTGTAAAACAGAGTACCTGAGCTTGTGCTCACGGGGTCAAAAGCATTTTTTTATTAATCTTACGAAGGGCTGTTAAGCAACTAAAATAATTTTTCTATACAGTGCTGCGTAAACTTTCTTCTTCTTCTTCTTTTTCTTCTTTTTCTTCTTCTTCTTCATTTTCTTCTTTTTTTTCTTCTTCTTCTTCTTCTTCTTTTTCTTATTATTATTATTATTATTATTATTATTATTATTATTATTATTATTATTATTATTATTATTATTACTAGCTATGCTACAGCCCTAGTTGGAAAAGCACGATGCTATAAACCCAAGGGCTCCAACAGGTTTATCAAACACCCTAGACGAGATAATTTTATCCCTATTTTTTTTTTATTTTGGGAACACTGAGGTCGACAAGCTACAAGAAAAAATGAAAATTGATGGGGCGAAAAAAAATCTATTGTATGTTATCTTCTAGAATAAAATAACACGTTTTAAGCAACGCAAGATATGATATTGGTCATGTGAACAATGTGTGTGTGTTTTTTTTTTTTTTTTTTTTTTTTTTTTTACTGTTTGGAAGAAAGTACACGAATGAATGTTGTAGAATCAAAAGATGTCTAATTCTCTTATTCATTTTATAACTACCCTCTCCCATAAAGGATTCTTGTATGGCTAACAAAATAAAGAAAAATGTGCTAGATTTATTGTGATTTATTTCGTGTTGCAACTAAAATAAATTATAAGAAATGTTTTGCGAAAATTATTATTATTACCGTTATTACCTTTATCATCATTATTGATATTAGATTTCGTGATTAATATTATTAACGTCCTTACTTTGAGAGAGAGAGAGAGAGAGAGAGAGAGAGAGAGAGAGAGAGAGAGAGAGAGAGAGAGAGAGAGAGAGAGAGAGAGAGAGTTTATTTACTTTATTTGCTTCTTATTTTCCCTTCCCAGAGGTGAATTATAAAAAAAGGGTCCGACTCTATCACAATTTTATAATTTAATCCTAACATCAGATATCTTTTAGTAATTTAGTATACATTCATTGCCGTTGTTTAATTAACAAATACCTCTAGATGAATAAATTAATATTAATTATATTTTAGTGGCTGAACATTTACATCCAAATTTGCTTTCTATTAAAGAAGTAATTTTATGTACATTTTTGTCATTATTCAGTGGCGTTTTCTCTTATCATTAGATGTAAATCTGATGAAAGACTGCATTCTGGTGTCATCAATTTCCCTAAAAACAGAGGGAATTTGGCCTCATTATGCAAATGATAGCTTGACAAACTCGAAATGTCGACTCGGGAATAGTGTGAAATTTGAATATCAGCTGAATTTATGAAACATTGTTTGAAATACGGCGAAAAGAATTGAATTATTGGAATACATAGTATCGTCTGAACAAGGATTGTGGTGGCTGATGTGGTAACGTCCCTGATTGGTGATCGCCAGACTGGGGTTCGAGCCCTGCTCAAACTCGTTTGTTTCTCTGGTCGCTGTAACCTCACTATCCTTGTGAGCTTAGGATCGGCCGTTTGGGAGAACCTATTGGTCTATCAGCTGAATCATCAGCAGCCATTGCCTGGCCCTCCTTGGTACTAGCTTGGATCGAGAAGGGGCTTGGGCGCTGATCGTAATAATAATAATAATAATAATAATAATAATGATAATAAGAAGAAGAAGAAGAAGAAGAAGAAGAAGAAGAAGAAGAAGACGAAGACGAAGACGAAGACGAAGACGAAGACGAAGACGAAGACGAAGACGAAGACGAAGACGAAGACGAAGACGAAGAAGAAGAAGAAGAAGAAGAAGAAGAAGAAGAAGAAGACATGATATAAGGAATTTCAGCAGCTTTGAACCTTTAGGTTATTCACAATTATCAAACAAATCAAGCCTATTCGTTATTTTAACTAAAATTTCAGTTACGGTAAGGATAGATGAGTTATCACCAACAGCAGAATGACACATGCTATCAAGGTCCCCCCAAAATTTAGTAAATTTACCCGATATTTGGAACAGTAACCGTTTCGTCAAAGCGCCAATGTTCAGAAAATGATGTCCCAATGTTTAATATCAACAATGCTGGGACCCAAATTTAGCCTTCTTTATTCTTTGAATTAGGAATGTTGGGTAAATTGATAGTTTATGTATAGTTATAATTGAAGTGAAAGTATTATCAAAATTACTAGAATTATTATTATCAATATTATTGAAATTATAAAATATTAGATATATCTGAGGCTTTTGTCCAACAGTGGACTTGAAATGACTGTATTTTTTGTTGTTGTTTTTGTTGTTGTAGTGTTTTTATGTATAGCCATTAATAAAATTATAGCAATTATCCAAATTACTTAAATTATTATTATCAATATTATTGAAATTATAAAATATTTGAGATGCGTTGAGGCCTTTGTCCAGCAGTGGACTTGAAATTACTGAATATTTGTTGTTGTTGTAGTGCGTAATTCTTGTGTTTCATTTTGCTTTTGTTACTTAAACGTTTTTCAGAAATCGGCAAGATAAAACAACGTCTTGGTTAGAGTTCTCTTGCTTGAGGGTATACTCGGGCACACTATTCTATCTAATTTTTCTTCCTCTTGTTTTGTTAAAGTTTTTATAGTTTATATAGGATATATTGATTTTAATGTTGTTACTGTTCTTAAAATATTTTATTTTTCCTTGTTCCCTATCCTCATTGGGCTATTTTCCCTGTTAGGGCCCTTGGGCTTATAGCATCCTGCTTTTACAAATAGGGTTGTACCTTAGCATGTAATAATAATAATAATAATAATAATAATAATAATAATAATAATAATAATAATAGTGATAACATTAACACTAATCTACTACTACTACTACTACTACTACTACTACTACTATTATTATTATTATTATTATTATTATTATTATTACTGGCTAAGCTACAATCCTCGTTGGAAAAGCAGGATGCTATAAGCCCAGAGGCCCCAACAGGGAAAATACCTCAGTGAGGAAAGGAAACAAGGAAAAATGAAGTATTTAAAGAACAGCAACAACATCTAAATAAATATTTTAATGTAAACTATAAAAAATTTAACAAAACACGAGAAAGAGAAATTAGATAGAAAACTGCCCGAGTGTATCCTCAACCAAGAGAACTCTAACCCAAGACAGTGGAAGACCACGGTACAGAGGCTATGGCACTACCCATAAGTAGAGAACAATAGTTTGATTTTGGAGTGTCCTTCCCTTAGAAGAGATGCTTACCATAGCTAAAGAGTCTCTTCTACCCTCACCAAGAGGAAATTAACCTCTGAACAATTACAGTGCAATAGGTAACCCCTTGGGTGAAGAAGAAAAAAAACCTTTCCTGTTGATCGACAGACTGGGGTTCGAGTCCGGCTCAAACTTGTAGTTCCTTTGGTCGCTGCAACCTCACCATCCTTGTGCACTAAGGAATGGGGTTTTGGGGGAGACTACTACTACTACTACTACTACTACTACTACTACTACTACTATTAATAATAATTATAATAATAATACTAATAATAATAATGACGTCAGATACGAATATTCTAAACATTCTGGGAAAATTTTTTGTTCTCAATACAAAACGGGCTTCGTATTTTCAGGAAAGAGAAATAGAGAAAACGTTTGAACATAAATAAAAGATTAAAGGGTATAAAGGAGACAAGGCGAGAGATATGGTACAGTTCAGTGAACGTTTATGGTGTGGTTAAGATGATTGATGATTGACAGGTTTTTGTCTGGTAACCATTCTGCCCTTTTAGACAAATTAATTTTGGGTGTTGATGTAACGTACATGCCAGGCCAAAAACAATTTATACACTAATGTTAATTACTCCTAAAATTATTAAGATTATAATTTTTGTTGTTGTTATTATAATTATTATTATTATTATTATTATTATTATTATTATTATTAATATTATTATTATTATTATAATTATTAATATAATTAATATTGTTATTTTCATTATTATTAAAATTGTTGAAACTGTCATTATTATTAAATTGATTACTATCATTAAAGTTATTATTATTATTATTATTATTATTATTATTATTATTATTATTATCATCATCATCATTATTATTACTCAAATTGAAAATATTAAAATGGGACTAATATACAAATGGAAAATGAAAAGGATTTCAGCAAAGAGTTTATTTCTTCGAGTATCAGACTGTAAAGATAAACCGAAACCAATTTATTGACCAAAAAAACAGCAGGAGTTTTTTTTTTTTTAAACTATTCCATTTGAATAAATTATCATTGTTGTATGGACATGAGTCGGGGTATGACAATGAAACCGTATCCAATAAATTTTGTGGATTTAAGAACAAAGCCCACAGAATGATAATGGGAGTTAAATGTCAGGACAGGATTAGAAAGGAAACTATTAGAGAGATTACTCGAGTGCCACATGTGGATGAGATCATGATGAGGAGTAGATGGAGATGGTTTGGGCATGCTCTTCGCACTCACCAAGAAAGATTAGGTAACCAAACTTTTAACTGGGATCTACAAGGCACTGGAAGAGTTGGTAGACCCAGTCCTACATGGCTGAGGACTATGCAGCGTAAAATATGAGGTGATGAGTGGAGAAATATTGATTTAAAAGTTCAAGATGGAGATGACTGGCGAAATGTAGCCTAGGCCTCTTGCGTCAATAAGACTTCAGCTATGGTAAGCAGCTCTTTTAGGAGAAGGACACTCCAAAATAGAATTATTGTTGTCTATTCTCGAGTAGCCTAGTGCCATAACCTCTGTACCATGGTCTTCCACTGTCTTGGGTTAGAGATTTCTTGCTTGAGGGTACACTCGCGACACTATACCTCATATTTCGTTAAAGTATTTATAGTTTGTATATGAAATATTTATTTTAATTGTTGTTAATGTTCTTAAATATTGTATTATAATTTTTACTTCATTCTCTTATTTCCTTGTTTCCTTTCCGCACTTGGCTATTTTCCCTGTTGGAGCCTATGAGCTTATAGCATCTTGCTTTTCCAACTATGGTTGCAGGTTAGCAAGTAATAATAATCATAATCATAATCATAGTAATGTAGTAGTAGTAGTAGTATTAGTAGTAGTAGTAGTAGTAGTAGTAGTAGTAGTAATAATACGCGTAGGAGTAGATGATGATGATGGATGTTGTATTGATAAATTCTAAAACTCGGAATTTTTCAATTGATAAATAGACTAGATCGTATAAAGTTAATAGGATCAAATAAACTACGTTTGAATTATAGATATGTGAAACACAATATAAATTGCAACCTTCGCCTGAATTTAAAAACGGTGCAAATAAATATATACATAAATAAATAGACCCTTCTGGATGAAAGCTGCTGGAAATCCATAAAAAATTTTTTTCTTGTAATCCCTCTCGTTGATCTGTAGCTTTATCATATGACTAGTTGTAGCTTTTAAATAAATCCTTTCGGGGAGGGGGTGATATACCCCCTGGACTCTACTCCTTCCTCCCCCGCCACACATATAGTCACGCCACTTACTGCAGTGCAAATTATATATATATATATATATATATATATATATATATATATATATATATATATATATATATATATATATATTTGAGACTTTTTTTTAATATTTTTTTAATATGGTATGCTATTAATATAAAATCGTTAAAAGTTTCATTAAGAAGACCCCTTGCCTGAAACAGATTTATAATTTAGATAACTTAGATATCAATGATTGAAATCTTATATATCATATGAAGAATGAAAATTTATCTAAGCAATGGGCATATATTAACCACAATGTATGGTGTTAGTTTTATTTCCACTCCGTCAGTTTCATTTCAGATGAAAAGATAAGATTCAGTATTGTTTTGATGAGGAAGAAAATTTATTAAGTTATCAAGATTAATTCAAATGTATTTGTATTTTAAGGGTTGTGGTGGCGTATTGGTAACGTCCCTTCCCGGTGATTGCCAGACTGGGGTTCGAGTCCCGCTCAATCTTGATAGATTCTTGTAGTGTCTGCAACCTCACCATCCTGATTAGCCAAGGAATGGGTTTTTTAGGAAGCCTATAGGTCTATCAGCGGTGTCATTAGCAGCCATTGCCTAGCCCTCCTTTGTCCTAGCTTGGGTGGAGAGGGGTCTTGGGCTCTGATCATATGTATACAGTATATGGTCAGTCTCTAGGGCATTGTCCTGCTTCTTAGGGCAATGTCACTGTTCTTTGCCTCTTCCATTCATGAGTGGCCTTTAAACCTTTATGCTCAACATGTAAGCGAATATTGAAATTTTCAGTTATTTCTAGAAAAAGTTTGGTTCAAAGTCATGATTTATTTATGACGTCATATTTATTATACTGTAATATGCATTATTCAATATCATACTTTCTAATTTCATTTTTCATTCCCTATTTAGTAGCCCTACTTCATCCTCATCATTACCACCTACGCCTAATGAGGCAAAGGGCCTCGGTTTGATTTCGGCAGTCGTCTCTATCTTGGTTTTGAATTAATTTTTCTCCATTTATTATCTCCCACTTCACGCTTCATAGTTCTCAACCATATAGGCCTGGGTCTTCCAACTCCTTTAGTGCCTTGTGGAGCCCAGTTAGAAGTTTGGTGAACTAATCTCTCTTGGAGAGTCCGAGGAGCATGCCCAAACTAGCGGCCAAAAAAAACGTTATTTCGTGACCTAACAATAGTTGTACGGTTATCATAGTCTCGCTTTACAACACATGCTCAGTCGTAATGCAACGAATTTAACCCGAAAATTGCACGAAATCCCGTAAGGGTTAACACATCCATTATTATTTTTTTACGCATGACCACTCATCACATGCAGCCTAATTCAATAACATTTCTATCAATTGCATTCGGAATTATTCGCGAACAATTGGATACGGGCTCCGGCGGAAATAGACATTAAATTATTACCTTCCATATACTGGTACTGCAAATAGCATTGGCATTGTTATAGGGACCAAATTGGCTATTTAAAGCATTAGAACTGTTGTAGTGGATATGGTTTTGTTTTTTGTGTGTTGCCACAGATGGAAGCTGCCAAAGAAATGGACTGAAATTGTCACTGATTGCATATCAATCAACGGTAATGAAACAATTGTTTGTATATATATATATATATATATATATATATATATATATATATATATATATATATATATATATATATATATATATATATATGTATGTATGTATGTATGTATGTATTATATATATATGAAATACATACATACACACACACATATATATATATATATATATATATGTATATATATATATATATATATATATATATATATATATATGAACGTTTAACATGACATAAACTATTATTTATAAAGGGCCCATTTGATCCATGGCTTCCGTAAAACAGTAATTTGAGAGTTTCGCTTAAATATATCCATGTAAATACATGCATACTCACACACACACACACACACACACACACATATATATATATATATATATATATATATATATATATATATATATATATACATGTATATATATACATATATACATATATATATATATATGTGTATATATATATATATATATATATATATATATATATATATATATATATATATATTTATATATTGTGTGTGTACGTGTATTGCCTTGTATTTATGGGTATGGGTTATTGTTATGATTTGGTTAATTTTTCATTCGTAGTTTTTGACTATCCATAATACCAGATTCATATATCTCATAATTTTGGTTCTCTCGAAATTAACAATGGTAATAAACAAGGCCATAGGGAGCAAGGGGAAATATTTTTGCTGACAAGGTATAGTTATATTCAAGTTTAATTTTCATTTTTATGGGTCTAATTTTTACTTGCAACATTATTCATAAATCTAATGTATTTTTTGTAATATTTATTCATTTTCTATAATATGTAGTACTGATTATTTCAAAATGTAATTGCTTATTATTTGTACTTTCAATGCATATTTTTCAATATTTGTAATTATGATATATACATGTGCAATGTTGGTCGTGAATTTTCTTTTTCATGTTTCTTCTAAGAGTTATTCATTATAATAGCCTTATTTATAATTTTATTTTTAAAAAATTAACAAAGTTTCTGTAATGCTTTTACATTTTGGTATATCATAAACGCCCTATCTGACTTATAAATGTTTAAATGACAAATTTCATACATTTAAGGAGTTACTGTCAAGATAAAAAAAAATATATTTCAAGTTTTTAACGTGGAGTTTATATGCTAATCTCTCTCTCTCTCTCTCTCTCTCTCTCTCTCTCTCTCTCTCTCTCTCTCTCTCTCTCTCTCTCTCTCTCTCGTGTGTGCATCATTACTTGAATGTGAACGGAAGTTTAGTTTTAATTGCCCCTGCATTTTTGCCACTTACTTGCCAACAGAATTATTTGATATAAAAATGTTTTCTTCCTAAAATCTCAGTAGTTTCTTTTTTTTTTCTTTTTTTCCACAGGAAGATAAACTTTAGTTTTGAAATGTGAAAGAAAACCTTTGCATTGTAGAATTAAAATATAAATCCGTAAAGACTCGTGTTTAATTATACAGTATCTAACATATGCATCTTTGAAATTATTTCCTAATGCTTCACATAGACGAGGACAATATATATATATACATATATATATATATATATATATATATATATATATATATATATATATATATATATATCTATGTGTGTGTACATATATATGTATATATACTGTTTATGTATATGTGATATATTACTTCGATACTTAATAGATCTCTTATACAGGACTGAAAATTTTAATCCTAAGGATGACTATTTTTTTTTGCCCCATTTGTACTTGCAAAGACTCTCCAGCAAGAATGTCGTTGTTAATTCCATTACTAATTAAGTAGTGCATGCGTTGATATATTATTCATGGTAACGGAAATTAGATTGCCAATTATGAAATAACGAATATGTCTCAGTAATCTTATTGAGAAATACAAATAAATAATTTGATAGAGTTTACTATAACGCTAAAAAATAAATAAACTATTGTATACCAGTGCAGGATTTGATTTTTGTATTGTTATTATAAAAATTAATAAAGAAAATATTCTCGATTAATAATTCAATTAAATGATGAAATAAGATTTTATTATTATTATTATTATTATTATTATTGTTATTATTATTATTATTATTATTATTATTATTATTATTATTATTATTATTATTATTATTTTTATTATTATTATTATTACTTGCTAAGCTACAACCCTAGTTGGAAAAGCAGAATGCTATAAGCCCAGGGGCCACAACAGGGAAAATAGTCCAATGAGGAAATGGAACAAGGAAAAATAAAATATTTTAAGGAGAGTAATAACATTAAAATAAATATTTCCCCTATAAACTATAAAAAAACTTCAACAAAACCAGAGGAAGAGAAATCTGATGGAATAGTGTGTCTTATAATAATTCTTTTAATATGGTAAAGCGGTGCAAAAATAAAGGGAACGAAATTCATGATAATATATTTGAAATAACATGATGTCCACATTGTCAAATTTAAAATGAAAGGCAAGTAGATTATTAATTAGTTGTATAATTTTGATTGTATTTTCATGGTAATATTTCCTTCAACCATTGGATCTTCATCTACAAATACAAAACATACAAACACACATACAGTTGTACTTACGGAACCAAATATGTTTCATTTCGGAAAACTAACCTGCAAAGATATAAAGAAAAACATCAGTAAATTGAAATAAAGGAGACGTTGACATAAAACTAGTCATGATAAAAATCATCCCATAAAGCACAGTTTTCATCATATGAGGAATTTTAATTTTACTTCTGGATTTGTGTGAACTTATTTCTTATCCTATGGCTGAATTAAGATTGTGGAAAACTTTCTGGTAATAAAACTGAGATGGAGAAACTTTCACATATTTTCCGAGAAAATGGTCTATAAAGATATAAATTGGACAACACTTTTATCGACTTGAATATCACGGAATCTCTTCTTATATGTTTATAGCTAAAACAGAGAAAGAAAATTAACCATAGACACGGAATCTCGCATTCCAAGAATTATTAATGTATTTCAACTTCTTTTTTTTTCTACATCTTTTCCCACTTTTATGTGGGGTCGATGTTTCTGACCAGCGTTCTCCATCTACCTCTGTCCCACACTTCAACACCGGTTAATCCCTTTAATCGAAGGTCATCCTTGATACATATTAATGTATTTCAACTAAGAAAGATTATTATTTCCAAACATATATAAAAAAGATTTGAGTTTTATCTGGAAAATTACTGACAATTATTGTCTTTAGATGTCGTCTTTCTCCCTGTTCGTATTCCATGCGTGGAAGGTTATCAGATAAATGGAAATTCATCATAAAAGAAAGAATTTCTATTTTCTTTTTTTTTCAGGTTTTCGGAGAAGTAAAATTATGTTTTTTTTTCAGTGAAATTAAATAATTTTTAAAGAATAAATCCATATTTACATTTGTAATAGAAAATACTATAAAATAATACTTTAACGAAAAGGATAAATAAATTTATGAATAGCGTTAAGTAATTTTAAACATTTCCTAGCAATCGTGTTGCTCTTAATTACGGTACAGTATTTGAATATTAAATTGCATGACATGTTTTTTTTAATATCTGGTGTTTGAATGCACCTTTGAACCTAGCCTATATGAGTTGATGCATTGGAATATTGTCAGTTTTCTTAGATAAAAATGTTAGTGTTTTGGCTTTCGTTACTTGATTTCTTTGTGATGTGACTATTTGCAAATGAGAGACTTTGTTGTTACTATATTAGAATTCACAAGTTCAAGAGCATAAAATTTATATCCGTTAATTCCAAGAATAGTTTACGTTTTATGAACAAGCTTTAATGAATAAAACCTCGCCTTTGATGAGTTCTTTGACGGGATTATTACCTCCTGCAATGAATTGTGGAGGGGGATGTGTTTTCGCCCCTGTTTTTCTATTTGTTTGTTTATTTGTGGACAACCTCCTGGCCACAATTTTCCTCATAAATTAGTGAATCTTTCAACGATTAATTGTTATGTTGAGAAGTGGAAGTGATTCAATTTTGAAAGTCCTAGGTGAAACCTCAAGGTCAAGGTCAAAACAAAGGTTCGACCATATTAACCATAACCTTAACCCCAAATTCGCACATGGTTGTCCTCAGACTTCAAATATGCCTATGGTCTAAATTGATTCTGGGAAAGACAAGCTGGTTTCGAGAAATAAGATGCCAAAGCGGAGGTCTGCACTCTGAAAATGCTTTCCTAGTTGCTTTATATTTTTAATATCATTGGAGGCTATGTATTTACTATGTAGCTTCTATTGTTGTAAAATCCACACAAAATTTTTTAAAAACAGAAGAAGTAGCTCAATAATATATTTATAGTATTGACATAAATATATTCAAAACTTTACAGTAGAAAGTATGGAAATGTAAGAGTAGATCAGCAAATTCATTGTTGTAAAATCAACGAAAAAACTTTTGAAAATAGAAAAGGTAGTTTAATAATATATTTATAGTATTGACATAAATATATTCAAAACCTTTACAGTAGAAAGTATTGATTGATTGATTGATTTGAGGTTTTCTGGCATCCACAGTAGAAAGTGTTTAAATTGTAAGAGTAGATCAGCCAATGCATCGTTGTAAAATCAACACAAAACGTTTTCAACACAGAAAAGGTAGTTTGATAATATATTTACATTCTACAATACTGACATAAATATATTCAAGAACTACAGTAGAAAGTATTGAAATTGTAAGAGATGATCAGCCAATTCATTGTTGTAAAATTAATACAAAAACGTCACGAATAGAAAAGGTAGTTTTGTATGCTATTGGTAATATTGACACATATTCAACAAATTAAAGTATATAGTATTTAAGTGTAAAATTAGATCAGCCAGATTCTCATTTTCAATGGCATTTGAAATTTGTCATATTGAATAAACTTGTGAAAGAAATTAATCAGTTGGCATAATTTTCACCTTAGTAAGTGACTGAAAATTACCATTTCATAACTATCATTAAATATATTAGTCGTGCAGGAGGTGAAATTTTATTTGTCCATCGAATTTACACACACACACACACACACACAAGGAAAATTGACATTATTACATAATTTTATGTAAGGAATTCATTTTTTAAAAATCTAATTCAAAAGACTTATTATAAAACCGTATGTAAAGGTTTATTCATTGAATGGTTACATACCATCTAACTTCATGTTCAGATTGGAATCGTTTTCAAACCCATTTCATAATACTACGAATTATGCTGCTTAAATTGTTAATACTATTTTAGATGACGTTAATAATAGTAATGACTAGAATGATAATTATATTAATGGTCAACATTAATTAAGGTTAAGCCTGGTTTGAAAGTCGCTCATGAATCTTGGGGGTAAGGGTCAGAAAAATACCATAGAGACTAGCATATATATATATATACATATATATATATATATATATATATATATATATATATATATATATATATATATATATACACACGTATATATATATACACACGTATATATATATACGTATATATATATATATATATATATATATATATATATATATATATATATATATATATATATATATATATACACGTATTGAGAAACGCCCAAGCACTCGCTCCATCAAGCCAGGACCAGGGAAGCCTAGGCAATAGATGTTGTTGACTCGGCAGGTCGACTTACAGACTCCCCAACCCCTCCTTCCCTAGGTCACAAGGATGGTAAGGTTGCAGACACTATTAGACCCAGTCGAGCTTAAGCGGGTCTCGAACTCCTGTCAAACAGATTTGCCTTCCTTTATTTATCCTTAACATAGGTAAGGTTCATCCGTACATGTTTTTAATATTAAAGAAAAACTAATAGATATAAATATATTTTAATCTAAATCATTATCTGAAATTTAAAGGGAAATTACGTGTAATATCATCTTCAGTCATATCTGCTGATAGCATTGAAAGGCATGTATCATATAAGTAAACTTCAGGGGATAGGAAATGTTTGAAAAAGGAAATAGAAATGATATATCGAGACAGAGAACTCTGGGAAATCTCACTGGAATAGAGGGAAAGCTGAAATAAGAATGAGGGATAAAGCATAGTGTGTATCAGTTTCATACCCAGGAAAGGAGAGTTGGAAATGGATTTCATGATACGTTGACGTATTATATTTCTCTCGTATTTGTAACGGTTTCATAGGTATTATAAGTAAATGGAACAATATATGTGTGCGTATATATATATATGTATGTATGTTTATATATATATTATTTGTGTATATACATATATATATATTTATATATATACATATATATATATATATTTATATATGTTTATATATATGTAAACATATATATATATTATTTGTGTGTATATATATAAACAAATTATATATATATATATATATATATATATATATATATATATATATATATATATATATGGAACCATAGACTGGGAATAAAAAGGAAATATGGGCATGCTCTTCGCATTCGCCAAGAGAGATTAGTTCACCAAACGTTCATCTGGGCTCCACAAAGTACCAGAAGAGTTAGAAGACACAGGCCTGTATGACTGAGGACAATGAACCGTGAAGTAGGAGATGATGAATGGAGAAGTAATGTCTTGAATGCTCAAGATAGAGACTACTGGCGAAATCTAATCGAGGCCCTTTGCGTAGGAACAGAGGATGATAATGATTATGATTATTTATTCGACTCTTTAATAACAGCAAAATAATCAAGATTTTTTCGTTTCCTTTTTACTTTGTGGTCAAAATGCTATAAGTAAGGAAAAACTCTTTACCTATTACAACTATTTGACCTTAGTGTGTACTCTTCTATCCATAACAGTGAAGAGATCATACTGTATAAATGAAAGAAATCGATGTGATAGTCAATTTATTTAAAAAGCACATGGTTATAAATTCTGAAATTTATTTCCTTCTATCCAAAATGCAACTTAAGTTGTTTATCATTTTAGCCAACTTCTCTTTTTAATCTAAAATTATTTTTTAATGAATATATATATATATATATATATATATATATATATATATATATATATATATATATATATATATATATATATATATATATATATATATATATATATATAGGCTATATATATATATATATATATATATATATATATATATATATATTTATATATATATATATATATATATATATATTTATATATATATATATATTTATATATATATATATATATATTTAAATATGAAAGAAGTATAGTGCACTGTCAACATACCCGCTCTAATTTCTCATTTAAGAATAATTACAAATAAACTTAATTTTAAGGAAGAATTTTGACAGGACTTGAATTATATTCTAAGTTTCCTGATAATTCGGTTAATTGAAAATTAAATAAGCTAATTATAGTAAACAATGTATTGACAATTCGAAATGACTGATAATTCTATCTATTCAAAATTGAATAAACGAACAATAAGACAGCAATAATTTATTCATGACATACAATTCATTATCAAATATGAAAAGTGCCATAAATTACTGCGTCGCTTTCCTTTTAGCCAAAGTAAATATCACAAATGTTGCGAGGAATACAAACACCTAAATGCAGAGAGTTAATAATTCAAATCCTCTGCATTTAAATGCTGCGCTGTTCCAGCATTTGATATAATGGCCTATGCAAAGCCGACCCGATAAATAAAATAAGAACCTGAGTATTTTAAACTCTAGCGAATTTAAAATTTGTCCCGAGAGACATTTTTTATATTTTCGTCAATGGCAATATGAAATTTGGAGTGTTTATATTTTAGTCATTGCAAATTTATAATTTGGAGTGTTTATTCATAGTCATTGCTAATATATCTTTTGGAATATTTATATTTTAGTCATTGTCAATATATCATTTGCAGCATTTATATTTTAGTCAATTCCAATATATAATTTGGAGTATCTGTATTTTAGTCAACCACAATATAAATTAGAGTTTTTATATTTTAGTCAACTCCAGTATAGAAATTGGAATATTTATATTTTAGTCAATGCCAATTTGATTTGGAGTGTTTTTATTTTAATCTATTCCAGTATATTATTTGGAGTATCTATATTTTAGTCAATGGCAATATATTTTAGTCAATTCCAGTATATTATTTGGAGTATTTATATTAAAGTCGATGCCAATTTATGATTTGGAGTGATTATATTTTAGTCAATTCCAGTATATTATTTGGACTATTTATATTTTAGTCAATTCTAATATACAATTTGGAGTATTTATGTTTCAGTAAATTCCAATATATTATTTGGAGTACAGTATTTATGTTTTTGTTATTGCCAATATATAATTTGGAGTGTTTATATTTTAGTCAATTCCAATAGATCATTTTGAGAATAATTAATTAATAATTAATGTATATATTGTCAACTAAAAAATATAACAACAACAACAATAATAATAATAATAATAATTATTATTATTATAATAGTAATAATAATAATAATAATAATAATAATAATAATAGTAACAACAACAACAACAACACCAATATTAATACTAATACTAACTAAAGTTGACCATCAAAGAAATTCAAGATGATAAGGTTGATATAAAACACCAGTGAAAGTACATCTGCACTTATGGGAGGCGATCATGCTATCATAAGGAACTTCGAAAATCATAAGCAGAATATACTGTAATTTTGACATCTCGCTATTCCTGCTGGGTAGATAACCCCCGACCATCTATCTATCTATCTATCTATCTATCTATCTATCTATCTATCTATCTATATCTATATCTATATCTATCTATATATACTGTATATATATATATATATATATATACATATATATATATATATATATATATATATATATATATATATATATATATATATATATATATATATATATATCTATATCTATCTATATATATATATATATATATATATATATATATATATATATATATATATATATATATATAATGTGTGTGTGTATATATGCGGAAATGTTTTCCTTGTTTATCATCAAATTTTTGTCATTGTCTCGCAATTTTTTATTTGGCTTAGAATACTTCCAAATTTATTATTTGTCTGAATTAGCCCATCCCAATGAAAAACAAGTTTTTTAGACACTCTGTGAAATAAGCACAAATGCAAGATAGGCGTATACATACAGTGCACACACACACACACACACATTTATATATCTATATATATATATATATATATATATATATATATATATTTATATATATGTATATACATATATATATATATATATATATATATATATATATATATATATATATATATATATATATATATATATATATATATATATATATATATGAGAAACACACGCAATACCTACACTATTTTTTATCTTATTCATACGTTTTCATTTCTGAATAAACTGACTGTCATTTTTACTTAGAATATTCCACTTTACAACAAAACTGCACAAATTTTAAGGAACTGTAAAAGGTTCTACGAATTTGGGTACTCTTTATTTTTCGTAAAAGATTTTTTTTTTCTTTTTTTTCAGTATAAGCTACTTTGGCTTCTAGCAAAAATAAATGTGAAATGGCGGCAAGAATAATATACCAGTATATACAGTACATCGTAGACATATGATAATGAATTTTTTCTCTTCATTTTACAATTCTTTCAGAAAGAGACGGAATCATTGCTAGTCATCTTGTATACACATTGAAAGTTATGTTAATAGCTGAAAATAATGTATTTGCATAAATATATATATATATATATATATATATATATATATATATATATATATATATATATATATAAATATATATATATATATATATATATATATATATATATATATATATATATTTATACATATATACAGTATATAT
>NC_090744.1:125102063-125107063 GCF_036898095.1 Palaemon carinicauda | reverse complement strand
AAATACATATACAAATCTTATATATATATATATATATATATATATATATATATATATATATATATATATATATATATATATATGTAATATATATATATATATATATATATATATATATATATATATATATATATTTATATGTATATATATATATATATATATATATATATATATATATATATATATATATATATATATATATATATATATATATATACAGTACTGTATATACTGTATGTATGTATGTATGTATAAATATGCACATAGGCATATAACATAAATAGTTTGTATGCGTATTTGGCGCTAGCATGTGATAACCCCATTCAGTTAATAAGGGAATATATGGTAGATATGTGGATCTCTCCCCAACTTGAAATGGACACCAGCCATTGCTGGCTCTAATTAAAAGGGCATGGGACTCTCGGTCTTATCATTTGATATTTGGTTTGTTGAAGCCTTCTATTAGTCCATTCTGCAAATGGAGAAAAGCAGTGCATGAGGCTGTATATGTTTGCGATCAAACAAGAGAGGTTGTTCTACCAATATGTACATTATCCATATCTGTGGGAAATATCTCTCATCAAAAAATAAAAAGTTCAGCGGGAATGAAAGCCAGGATAAGAAGTGGAGTTATGGAGTTACACTAAACGGTTCCATAGAAAATCTCTCTCTCTCTCTCTCTCTCTCTCTCTCTCTCTCTCTCTCTCTCTCTCTCTCTCGAATCAGAAATATTAACCATTATGTTTATTGAAATAAGTAGAATCTCTATCTCTCTCTCTCTCTCTCTCTCTCTCTCTCTCTCTCTCTCTCTCTCTCTCTCTCTCATCGAAAAAGAAGTGCAAGCCTTTATTTTTTTATTGGAATAACTAGAATCTCTCTCTCTCTCTCTCTCTCTCTCTCTCTCTCTCTCTCTCTCTCTCTCTCTCTCTCTCTCTCTCTCTCTCTAAGGTAAACTTCCTAATGGGGCAAATATTTATTTCCTTGAAAATAAAAAATTCCAATTTTTATTGAAATAACTAGAATCTCTCTCTCTCTCTCTCTCTCTCTCCTCTCTCTCTCTCCTCTCTCTCTCTCTCTCTCTCTCGCAGCTATACATCTGAATATGGAGAACCAAGGGAGAGACTTGTACAAAATTAATTGAGGGATGCAAAAGGAAATTCATATTGAATAAATGAGAAAGTGAATAATTTCTTCTGTTTGATTCACCTTAAATATGATAGATTCATACGAAGTGTCACATCAAACACCATCAAACTGGGTCCGACAGAATGCAATGAAAATCTGTTGAGGATCAACTCATCAATATTTGAATTTTCCCGTCAATTATTATATCATGCATGCACGCACGCACACATACACACACACCCACTCTGTATAAGTATTTTTATATGTAAGTATATGTAACGCATATATCCTTATATATAAATATATATTTATACAACATTCATACTCCCATTTATATATATATATATATATATATATATATATATATATATATATATATATATATATATATACAGCATATACATATATATATATATATATATATATATATATATATATATATATATATATATATATATAAATGGGAGTATGAATGTTGTATAAATATATATATATATATATATATATATATATATATATATATGTATGTATATAGCGTATTTATGTGTGTGTATATATATATATATATATATATATATATATATATATATATACATATATATATACATATACATATACATATACACATACATATACATACACATACAAGACCCATTTTTAAAAAGGCCATCACTTTTTACAGTTTGTATCTTGGGATATAAAACAGCGCACTCTATCTTTTTCGCTAAGCGAAAGTTTCCGTCGGAATATGTAAAAGTTTTTCCATTGCTCGCTTTATGTCTGTACTCTTTACCGCAACACGAATCCTCTCGGTGTAAAATGAAGGAAAATATGAAAGAATTCAGGGAAAGAGCAGACGAGCAGTCTGCTGTGTTCCGTTCAGTCGATATTGTTCATTTTATGTTTATTTGATAATTTTTCTTCTTTTGTTTCTGCTTACTAATAATTTCCTTTCTGATTTTAGAGTTCAGGGAAAGAGCAGACGAGCAATGTGCTCTATTCTGTTTGGTCGGCAAAGTTCCTTTCATTTTTATTTGATATTTTTTATTCTTTTGTTCTTGTTTACTAATTATTCCCTTTCTGCTTTTACAGGTATGTGTTAATGTCCGGAAGCAAGGTCTTAAGTAGTAAGTATATATTACCATATTTGCCATTTATTACTATGATAAATTGTACATGATTCGGATACAGGTATATTAATATGAAGGTTATTAATGCTACTTGGTAAGAAAATTAGATATAAATTTCAATATGTTTAACACAGGTTTAACTTGTCCAATTTGACGGACACCGGATTTTGGAGGGAAAATGTAGGCACATTTTATATAATACTTTTGGGTTCGAAAAGACCTCATGGATTGAAATATGTAAATTTTCAATTGTGCGAATTTAGAGAAATTGCGTTTTTGGGGGTGGGTGGGCTGTGTAGGGGGCCGGTGGGTTCTTTTACATGTGAGATCTAGGCATGGCGGTTTGACTCCGGAATACGTGGATAGATTTTTTATATTTCTGTATCATGAAATACGTTGCTTTTTTTTCAGGAACAGATGAGTACACTAATACCTTCATAGAAATAGTCCTTTTTTCTCCCCGTAGCATATATTCTGTTTTAGCTTATCCTCTGTGAATGCGTTTATTTTAAAAAACAAATTTAATTGTAAAGGGAACCTTTGTATTTGTTTTATCTGCTTTGAATACAGATTATATATATATATATATATATATATATATATATATATATATATATATATATACATATATGTGTGTGTATACGTATATATATATATATATATATATATATATATATATATATATATATATATGTATATATATATGTGTATGTGTATATATGTATATATATATATATATATATATATATATATATATATATATATATATATATATATATATATATATATATATATATATATATATACACACACACACACATATATATATATATATATATATATATATATATATATATATATATATATATATATATATATATATATATATATATATTATCAACGTAGGTATTGCGCAATTTATGGAGAATATGTTAAGGTATAATTTAGTTAAGCAAAGTATTGATGATGGACACGAAATGAGAGAAAATAGAATGGTTAAGGCTGTTTAGCTTAACTAGGTTTAGTGCACTGCACAGGGTTAATGAAGAGATACAAAGGGTTAACGTTGTGATACATAAGAAAGTTTGTAGAAAAGTTAGCGTTCGAGGAAGTATGGATCAATGAATTGTGCTGTGATATGGGAATTGCACAAAAGCAAACCGATTTTAGTGGGAGTAGGTCTAGATACTTTTAAATGAACTGTGGAAAGTGGTATAATTTTTTTAAACTATAAATGGGGATGATTGTGAACCTAATGTATGGGAAGTCGATGTGTTGCTAATGAGCCATCTGTATTGATGTATTAAACTGTTATTGGTGTGGGAGATTTAACTGTATAGATGTATTAAACTGTGATTGTTGTGGGAGATTTGTCTGTATATATTATTAAACTGTTATTGTTGTGGGAGTTTTTTCTGTATAGGTAGATGTATTAAACATTTATTGCTGTAGGAGTTTTGTCTGTAGAGATAGATGTATTAAACTTTTGTTGTTGTGGGAGTTTTGTCTGTAAATAGATGTATTAAATTGCTGTTGTTGAGGGAATTTTGTCTGTTGTGATAGATGTATTAAACAGTTATTGTTGTGGGAGTTTCGTCTGTATGGATAGATGTACTAAACTTTTATTGCTGTGGGAGTTGTATCTGTAGAGATAGATGTTATAAACTGTTATTGTTGTGGGAGTTTTGTCTGGATAGATTGATGTAATAAACTTTTATTGCTGTGGGAGCTTTGTCTGTATAGATAGATGTATTAAACTGTTATTGTTGGGGGGGATTTTGTCTGTATTGACGTATTAAACTGTTATTGGTGTGGGAGGTTTGTGTGTATAGATAGATGTACTAAACTTTTATTGCAGTGGGAGTTGTGTCTGTACAGATAGATGTATTAAACTGTTATTGTTGTGGCAGTTTTGTCTTTATATAGATGTATTAAACTGCTGTTGTTGTGGGAAATTTGTCTGTATAGACAGATGTATTAAACTGTTATTGTTGGGGGGGATTTTGTCTGTATTGATGTATTAAACTGTTATTGGTGTGGGAGGTTTGTGTGTATAGATAGATGTACTAAACTTTTATTGCTGTAGGAGTTGTGTCTGTAGAGATATATGTATTAAACTTTTATTGTTGTGGGAGTTTTGTCTGTATAGATAGATTTATTAAACTGTTATTGTTGTGGGAGTTTTTTCTGTATAGATGTATTAAACTGATATTGTTGTGGGATTTTGTCTGTATATAAGTATTAAACTTTTATTGTGGGAGTTTCGTCTGTATAGTTATAATCTTTTGGAGACTTTGATTCACTGGACTTATATTTGGGTAGGATGTGTAGTACTATGCTAGCGGCGATTCTTCTGAAAGCTATTTTACTTTTTTAAGGACATATTCGCTTTTATGGTTTAAATTGATTTTCAGTTATTCTTTATTCATAAGAAAGGATATCGGCGTCAATGATCTTCGAGGTCAGTATGCCAGAAAACTCAAAACCAAAACTTAAACTCAAAACTCAGTCACCCAGTAGGCTATTGACATGTCCCAATTATTATTATTATTATTATTATTATTATTATTATTATTATTATTATTATTATTATTATTATTATTATTATTATATGCTAAGCTATAACACTAGTTGGAAAAGCAGGATGCTATAAGCCCAGTTGTTTATACTGATTTAATATTGTCAACTAGAATAAAAAAGACACATTAGTAATATTTTATCTCAAACTGAGACTTAATGTTTTGT
>NC_090744.1:125089563-125097063 GCF_036898095.1 Palaemon carinicauda | reverse complement strand
ATGTATGTATGTATGTAATTAACTCACCAACTTTCAATAGTCCCCACTTGGCTTCACCTTCAAAACATATTACACTCAATAAGATATTATACAGAATTAGTACATGTACCCAAGCGAGGATCCTTAACTATGCATAATGGGTTTGATACAGGACTGCCTCTGACATATCCATTAACTTGGTAGTTTAATGGGCGTAGCTGTAGCTCCTGCATTAAAACCTACTGGCGTAGGGTTGAGGGCTGGTCTAGTCGAAGTAATTAAGAGATATAATCATCTCCATCTGTAAATTAAATCCAAGACTGTAATTAAGAGGTTGAGGAATATTTCGTTTGAGTTTAACGCTTGTTAATGGATACGATGACCCTTAAATAAGATGTGTGTGTTTGTGTTTGCATGTTTAATTTTAATTATATATATAATATATATATATATATATATATATATATATATATATATATATATATATATATATATATACATATGTATATATATGTGCATATGTATATATATATGTATGTATGTAGATATATATGTATATATATATATATATATATATATATATATATATATATATATATATATATATATATATATATATATATATATATATATATATTTATATATGCATATATATATTTATATATATAAACGAGAGAGAGAGAGAGAGAGAGAGAGAGAGAGAGAGAGAGAGAGAGAGAGAGAGAGAGATGTAATTTTTAGTTACACATGAATACTCTTTTGTACATCCTCCTATCCCATTTCATCACTCCCCCAACCCTGCTATTTCTGGTCGTGATTAAAGTTCATATTATTACTCGTTGGTGTCATAATTATCAGTAATTCTAGTGCACATGTTTCACCAATGTGATACACGACAGTAATATAAGTATGCAAATTTCTTCGTATATCTCAACATATCAGTGGTTGAATGCAATTTGCATTTATTTTTTTCTAAATGTTAGTTTCATTATTTGTTGAATTGTGTTTAGCATGGGCATGATTAATATCTTTATGTACAATCCAGTGTACATTATTATTATTATTATTATTATTATTATTATTATTATTATTATTAATATTATTATTATTACCTCCGCCAGGAGGGTATGTTTTCGGTTCGGTTTGTTTGTTTGTCTGTCTGTCTGTGGACAACGTAGAGGCCACATTTCTACACGGAATCACTTCAAACTTGGCCAAGTAGTTCCCCAATGTGTATGGAAGAACTGATTAAATTTTGGTCAAGGTCACCCCAAGGTCAAGGTCACGTGAAGGTCAAGGTCACGTGAAGGTCAAGGTCACCTGAAGGTCAAGGTCACGTGAAGGTCAAGGTCACGTGAAGGTCAAGGTCACTTGAAGGTCACGTGAAGGTCAAGGTCATGTGAAGGTCGAAGTCACATCAATTCATGATTCTAGGACATATGGCGCTCTAGGTCACCTTGGCGGAGGTATGTCCTCTACGAGGACCATGTCTGCGTTCAGGACTTGCTCACTTGTTATTATTATTATGGTCGTCGTTGTTGTTGTTGTTGTTGTTGTTGTTGTTGTTATTATTATTATATTGTCATCATTATTATCAATATTATTATTATTATTAATAGTAGTAGTAGTGGTATTATTATTATTATTATTATTATTATTATTATTAGTAGTAGTAGTAGTAGTAGTAGTAGTAGTAGTAGTAGTAGTAGTAGTAGTAGTAGTAGTAGTTGTTGTTGTTGTTATTAGAAGACGACGACGACTCTGTTTGATTTTGATGTCTTACTTATAATTATTATAATCGGAACTTATAATAACAAGTTACAAAAGTCATGCTACACATTTGAATATTTTCTTTGTCAAGTACTCAAGGGAGTTTGTATTTTTCGGGAAAAATCCGGAAATTATTCAAGACCTGAATATGCATTGTAGAATTTCCTTAAAACTACAGCAATGGAAATCTTTTTCTTTCAAGAAAAGAAATATTCTGAGATGAAGTACCGTGGTTACATATCTTTGAATTTAATTATGTACGGAGTAGTAATTTTCTCTCTCTCTCTCTCTCTCTCTCTCTCTCTCTCTCTCTCTCTCTCTCTCTCTCTCTCTCTCTCTCTCTCTCATGACGTACCAAGTTACCATATTTACAATAAAAACATTAAATTATATATATATATATATATATATATATATATATATATATATATATATATATATATATATATATATTTATTTATATATAAATTTATCTATCTATCTATCTGTCTATCTATCTATCTATCTATCTATATATCTATCTATCTATCTATCTATCAATATATATATATATATATATATATATATATATATATATATATATATATATATATATATATATATACATATATATATATATATATATATATATATATATATATATATATATATATATATATATATATATATATATATATACTAGTACCTCGGTTTACGGGTAACTATAAATACATGGAAATCGGTATACAATATTATAAATTCAAATTGCGTTACAAGCATTGCATTATTCATCGAGGAAAGATATCGCCAAGATGTGGCCAAGCATACTAACAAGACCAGCACATGATGCACAGAACTCAGTCACACAGTACCCGGAAGCGAGCTACGCAATTACCATGACATTTGTTTGTGCATTAGCTTGCATCTCTCTCTCTCTCTCTCTCTCTCTCTCTCTCTCTCTCTCTCTCTCTCTCTCTCGCAGTATCATGTGAGCGTCCTTGCCACTATTCAATGTGGAGATGTGACTGCCTGTTCAATGTTGAATTTTTAACATTGTTTTTCATGGTCAAGTTACAGTACATTTTCTTGACAATATCCTCCAAGATGATTAATAATGATGGTACGAAAAAAGGGATGTTGGATTTTCGTGGAAAAGGGAAAAAGATATATTTGAAAATCATGAACGAAGTACGAGTGTGGCATATCTTTCAAAAATTTAAAATCGCATAAAATGTGCAATTCTGAAGAAAAGAGATCAAATTAATTTTGCGAAATGGTTATGAACATTGAAGGATCAAAGGTCACTTATTCTTTATAATGTCGAAAAATGGCTGCAGGAGATACGATTATCTAAAACGCGAAGAAGAAGCAAAGGTATTGTATGCTGACCTTTTGAAATATCAGCTAGGTACATTAGCTGTAAAAGAAAACGAAACAATGAAGGTGAGTTGTGGTTGGTTCGCATATTTCAAGAGAAGAACTGACATCCATACTGAGGTTTGACATGGTGAGGCTTCAAGGGCCGTTGTTAAACAGAAGAGGACATCATTTTAGGATTTTAATAGCTCGTGGATTCTGGGTTTTACATTCCATAACAGGTTGTTTAGCTTGGAGAAAATTGCTCTTGTTATGGTAGAATAAGGACATTTTTTTTTAATACCGCTGACGAAAGGGAAATTCACAGTCTCAAACCCATAAAAGACTAATCCTGTTAGCCTGGGCTAATGTCAGCGGGGATTACAAAATTAAACTTCACTTGTTGTATCACTCCGAGTATATATGAGAATTTAGGAAGTACAAAGAAGGAACTTTATGTGTGGATATCATACAAAAAGAAGACCTTATAAAGAAGACCTTCCAACACCCATCCTTGTTTACGTATGGACATACTCCTTCCCATACTCAAGCCATTGAAGATGACCTAAAGAAGGATCAAGTTCTTGCCATCAAACACTACTCAAGTACTTCAACCCATGGGTTCAGTTAGTGATCTTATTTAAGATGTACACAAAAGCAATACCCCAGCATTGCTTTGAGGTCACCGAATTGATCAACATCACCCTCAGATAGGTTTGGAAATAACATTTCCACATTGGTACTGGCTTCAGAATAGTTGAAAAAAGCGTGAGGAGGGGTCAATAACAAATCCTTCAGTTCTGAGTGGAGGCAACTGTAGCGTGACTGCGTTAACGGATGTGATTATGAAGGATTAATGGACAAGACACCATCAACAATCTTTTTGAGGAACATAAGCGAGCAGCTGACGATTGAGGAGCTATTAGAGTTGTATGAGGAGTAGTAACAAGAAGTTGTGGGGGAAATAGTATTTGCGGAAGAGGAGGGGCAGAGAGACAGATGTCTAGCTTCAAGTGAACTTAAGATGGTAAGAATGTGGACAACACAGTAAAATAATGTTGTAATACATCACATAAATAAGGCTTTGGCAGGGTGAGCAGCTAATCTACCGATAATGCCATGTTGTATTTTCGTACAATTTTAAAGAAATGATTTCTGGAAGTTGAGAGTAAGACTGTATAAAAGGTATATGTCAGTATAAGTCTCAACTTTTTCCTCTTCATCTTCCCCATACTTCGCTATTCAGTGTCGTAATTACATTCCATGTGTTTTCAGTATTATCATCAGTATCCCTAGCATACATGTCCCATTAAATATGAAAGACGGTAATAGCACTAGCTCATATGTCCCAGCAAGCATAGAAGGCAGTATTAAAGCATGCCTGCGATTGCATCGTAACTCTCAACATATCAATGGTTTACCGTGTGTTATTGGTGTTTTGTGTCCGTAGAATTACTTTTCTCACAATTTAAGTGGATAAAACTATTATTATTATTATTATTATTATTATTATTATTATTATTATTATTATTATTAATAATGTTATTGTTATTAATATTATTATTATTATTATTATTATTATTATTATTATTATTATTATTATTATTATTATTATCATTGTTTTTTTTTTTAAACTTTGATTAATATTGTGTACATATTCATTATAGATGGATCAATATTAACGAGTCTCATTCATAAACATCGCGGTATGCTTGCAAAAAAGAATTTTAGTCACGCTACCATTATGAATGATTAATCCGTAAAGTACCTAGGCGAGCAGGTATATCTCGAGAAATATTTTAGTATTAATTAAAACCTGAATACGCAAGGCTGAATTTCCTATCACCTGCAATAATGAGACTCGTCAGCCTACCTCATTTTTCTTTTACGAAATGATATGATCTGAGATGAAGTAGTTTGTTTACTCCCTTCGGTGTCATTTCGAATTTCATCAACATCTCTCTCTCTCTCTCTCTCTCTCTCTCTCTCTCTCTCTCTCTCTCTCTCTCTCTCTCTCTTGTAATTATTTTTAAGGGTACCATATTGAACGGATGTGGATATGCCAGTAGTCCTCTGTAATAAAAGGTAAATAAAAGGGTATATATATATAGCTGTAACCGTTAGCTTAGCTGTAACACCCCCCCCCCCATCCAGAGAGATTAAGGGTAGTTTTACAGCATACACAACTTTTATTAGTTGACCAAAAATAAGAAAGTTTAATTGATATTATAATGCGTATCAGTTACGGTGGTTATCTAGTGTAAAAGGGAATTTCTTTATGTTTAAGTATTGACAATCTATAAGATGTAAATTTCTCTGGAAAAATAGGAATGTTTTATCAAATATACTGGAATATATGTTTTTATTAATATTTTGTACTGCACATATTATTTTCGCGTTCTTTATAATGTTCAGGATTTTTGTTATATATTTCCCTGCTTTTCATATTTTTGTTCACGCATTCCACACCAATGCAAAATTTTGATTATATATATTCATTTTAGCTTCTTCTGACTACCGGTTGACTGATTCGTATATTATGCCATTACTGCTTATATATTAGCAATGGTGATCGACGTTTGATAAAAGCTGGTTGAATTATTTATCACCATTTTTTAGATTAATATCCTTTCGGTGTCTTGCAATAATATTCCTCACTATTATTGATGTTCCATCTCACTGATATAGTGTCGTATCATTATTATAATTATTATTAGTATTTGTAGGATCTTTATTGTTATTTTTACCATTAACATCATCATTGGGATTATTATTATTATTATTATTATTATTATTATTATTATTATTATTATTATTATTATTTGGTTAACAAACAACAACAATAATAATAATAATAATAATAATAATAATAATAATAATAATAATAATAATAATAATCAACCGAATTTATAAACAAAAGAACGTTTACCCCACAGGAAGGCAAACGCAACTTGTAACTCTACACTAAACCACCAGTGGAGGTAACTCTAAATTTTATATATTAAGGATTAACCACATTAACTCTCCCCTCCTGAAATTTAGTTTTTAATTATGGAATGAGTAATATAATAAACAATGAAACGTCCTTTGAACAACTCCGCAAAACCAGACAATATCTCGAGAATATTTTTTGCAAGAACATCCGTTTTTCAATAGAGATACGCTTTATCTCCCTTTCTCATCAGTTACTCCCAACAATGATAGTCATTTGTTTCGTCTTTGCGAGATGCTGCGAGTGTGTAGGGGGGGGGGGGTAGAACTTGAATGTCAGAGGTAAGAGTAGATGCATTTCAAACTTCAATTAAGATTTAACTTGAATCCTTCTATTATTGCCGTAGAGCTTTAATTGGGAAAGGGATTATACGTACACGTCTTTGGGCGATTTACCTGAAGGGAACAAGCGTTAATTGAATCTCAATTTCGTATAACGTTGCCCAGTAGACCGGAGAATATGAACGGGTGTAATTGTTCTTAACTTACACCTAAATGCCTAGTCTGGTTATCTATGTTTTTAAGAGTAGCTTTTTATTATTTATTAAATGTTATGGTGAAAATAAAAAATTAAATATAAAAAATGAGCACGTTTCGTAGATCGTTATAATTTAACAAATTTATTGAAACGAATAATAATTGTGTACATTTTGGTTGTTTTAAAAGTTTCAATAATTTTGATAATTTCAATAATATTAATATTTCTTTTAATTTTAATGATTTTGATAATAATTATAATAATAACTTTAATAATTTAATAATAATAATGAAATTTTAATAATTATTATAATTTTCATAATTTAAAGAAATCGACTATGGGTTTCACAGACAGTGCAAGTGCGATTTTTTGCAATTATTCTGTAACGAACAGTCGTATCAATACGAGATGTTGCTATAGGGTATTACACCCAGTGAGGAAATTTATAGGGGTATAATGAATCGTTAATTATTAATTATAAAGACACTTGCCCCTATGCCAAAGGGCAAAATCTCAATCATCCAGTCACAAAACCGAGCAATAATATACAGAACCTCTACCTCCACCCCCTCCCTCCCTCTCCTTTCATCCCTCACCTGCTCTCCCCCTGCTTCAAGCTATCTCTCTCCACCTCCACGCCATCCATCCCTCTCCGTTCTTTCCCTTCCCTTCATGCTCTCTTTCTGAGAAGGTAGCTTAAGTTGCAACTTATTTTGTATGATTTTTTTTTTATATCAAGCACTCTATCTATCTATCTATCTTATCTAATTATAATATTTATTGTTGTAAATATGGAACAATTCAATCGGTTGTTACCTATCAGATGACTGACTGCTTTATTCACTGGTTTGCTCATCTCTCTCTCTCTCTCTCTCTCTCTCTCTCTCTCTCTCTCTCTCTCTCTCTCTCTCTCTCTCTCTCTCTCTCTCTATGGTATTGGTTATGTC
>NC_090744.1:125062063-125082063 GCF_036898095.1 Palaemon carinicauda | reverse complement strand
CCCTCGGATCGCAACACACACTCGCTCACCCAACTGCCGCTTATTTCACAAGCTCACTGACAAACATTGTAATAATTAACTCTCCAAAGTGATTTCTTTCGCTCACATACAGTGATTTGGATATTTTTCTGGATCTCTACAGATTTCAAGCTTTCTTACGACACCAAACTCAATATGGCTGAGCAAGAGGAACAGCTAATTGATTTATTGGATCAGACAGAGGATCAGACGGAGGATCAGGCAGAGGATCAAACGGAGGGTCAGACGACGGACGAAGTACCTTTGCACCTCCCCACTGCTGATGAAGATACCAGCACTCTCCCTCCTCCCCTGACTCCCAATAGGTCAGGAGACCACAATAATGATATACTTCATCTCATCCATTTTCTACAGACTTCCAGCCTGCAAGAACAAGACCGGCGACGACAAGAGGAGCAGACCTTCAGACTACAGATGGAACAATCAAGACAGGAAGACAACCAGCGGTTCATGTCCCTTTTCTCCTTGCTATCAGGACAGATTGCGGCATCGCAACCCCAGCAACCTAACCCCATAATTGCACCTCCTGTTACACCTGTTCCCCCAACCCCTGACTTCTCAGTGCATACACCTACAACTTCTAGCAAGCCTACGGTCCATCCCCCACCCCTCTTGCAACAAGATGCAACATATCAAGCGTTTCGCCAAAGGAGACTGCGTTTTGAGGATTATGCAGCATTAGTTGGACTTGATAGATTACATCAAACTTCCCAGCTGATTCACCTGAGAACCTGCATCTCCCTGGACGTCCAGCGCCTGCTTACGCATACACTGGGCATCCCTCCCAACACACCACTTTCCCTTACAGAGGTGTTGGATACACTGCAGAAGCACTTTCGTAGCCTTAGAAATGAAGCCTTACGACGCAAGGAATTGTTGTCCTGTAAACAAGCTGTCGGAGAATCATTTGCAGACTACTACGCACGCCTCAAGGATCTCACTGATGAAGTGGACTTATGCACGGGCAACCCCACCTCTTGCACTGAACGGCAATTGCAGATGGTAATTTTGATGGGTGTGAGAGACGAAGAGTTAATACAATGCCTTATCCCCCTCCAACCCTCATCTACCCTCGCAGAGTTTGTGACATGCTGCCGCTCCTACGAATCTACACGTGCAACTGCATCAGCCATTGCATCTTCCCCTAGCCAAGTCAACGCAGTATCTACATACAAGAAAAACCAGCGTCTACAGAAGAGGACTTCTCATCTATCTCCTGATCAACATTCTCACCAGTCTCATAACAGTGACCCTTGTCAATATTGCTCTCGCAAACACGATTCTGGACAATGCCCAGCCACTGGTGCATCATGCAATAACTGTGGACGAACAGGTCATTGGCCCCGCACTCAGAAATGCCCTGCTAAGGAAGCTCAGTGCAATAACTGCAAGAAACAGGGACATTTTGAGAAGATGTGTATGTCTACCAAGAAAAGTCAGACTGGATATACAGCTTCACCTCCTACTACTAAGTCAAACACCAGCTGCCGTTTCGTGGGTGATAACTCGGGTAGTGAGTCCCCCACACCAGTCACTGTCTCTCTGTCATTTGGCGATATATCATCACATATCCAGCTCATCCCCGATACAGGAGCAGACATCACAGTGATTGGCACCATACATTTGGATGCACTCTGCATACCTCGGACAAGCCTTGAACCTCCACCCATAACAGACGTTGTGACAGCAGATGGATCCCCCATGACACCGGCTGTAGGATACTTCCAGGCAAAACTTCGTTTTGGCAACAAGTCTTGCTCAGCAACCATACATGTTCATGAGGATATCCAGACTCCCCTCCTCTCTCGTGAACATTGCCGAGCCCTTGCCATAGTGTCACCGGACTTCCCGAAGCCTATCCTCAAGGTGACACATGTCAACAGATGTACTCAGTTCCCTGCCTCCGCTATGACGTCACCTGCAGCTATTAAGGACTATTTTCTTCGGCACTTCAGCGACGTCCTCATATCCAAGAAGGATCTACAAACCCAGCCACTAAAGAAAATGACAGGCTCTCCAATGAGGATTCACCTGAAACCTGGCGCTACACCCTTCGCTGTCCATACGCCCAGGCCCATTCCGTTTGCTCTCAGAGATCAAGTGAAAGAAGAACTTGACTCCTTGGTGCAACAAGGAATCATCAGACCAGCAGGCGACGAACCCTCTGAATGGTGCCATCCCATGGTCTTGGTACCCAAGGACAAAGGTGTGCGCATCACTGTGGATCACACCCATCTAAATCCTCAAGTAGCCCGCCCTACACACCCATCACCAACGCCCCATGATGCTGTCCGCAATATCTCTCCTACTGCGAAGTACTTCACCACAGCGGATGCCCTGCATGGCTATTGGCAAATGGAGTTGGCAGAAGAGGACCGCCACCTGACTACATTTATAACTCCGTACGGAAGATTCCAGCACTGTCGTGGGCCAAGGGGATTTTCAGCAACAGGTGATGCATACTGCCTCCGTGGAGATATGGCACTACAAGGTGTTCCCAACTGTGTGAAAGTTGTAGATGATATCCTCCTTTCCGACGAGGATCTCCCTTCCCACCTACAACACGTGCACCAGATGCTGACCAGATGCCGTCAATATGGCATAACCCTCAACAAGGACAAGTTCACTGTAGCCGCCCCTAAAGTTAACTTTTGCGGTTATGTCTTATCATCCGATGGTATTGCAGCAGACCCTGACAAGGTATCAGCTACACGGGACTTTCCTACACCATCTAACGTGACAGATGTCAGGTCGTTTATGGGTCTTGTCAATCAACTTGCCGACTTCACTCCAGACATCGCAGCAGCAGCACAGCCCCTACGCCCACTTATGAGCCCCAAACGCTCATTCGTCTGGACGCCTGACCATGACGAGCATTTAAGAAAGTCAAGACAGCTCTGACTTCACCTCCTGTCCTAGCACCCTTCAATCCTGCCTCGCCTGTAGTTCTACAAACAGATGCCTCACGTCTATATGGTCTCGGTTATGCCCTACTTCAAGATAACGGCCGGGGTCAGATGCGTCTCATCCAGTGTGGCTCTCGTTTCCTTATGGATACTGAGACTCGTTATGCCTCCATAGAGCTGGAGCTACTTGCAGTCACTTGGGCTATAGCTAAGTGCCGCCTCTACTTGTCCGGACTTCAGCATTTCACCTTAATGACTGATCATCGTCCCTTGATACCGATTCTCAATCACTACACACTGGATGCTATTGAGAATCCACGCCTTCAACGTCTCAAGATGAAAGTGGCCCCCTACATCTTCACTACAGTATGGCACGCAGGGAAACAACTTTGCATACCTGACGCCCTGTCTCGCTCCCCAACCAGTCGCCCCACACCTGAAGATGAAGAAGAATGCACTACTTCGACTGCACATGTCAGGCGTATCGTTGCCAGTACCGCCACTTCTACTGACGACCAGGCAACAGGACCCATCATCGACGAGGATAAGTCTCTACAAGAAATCCGCATGGCCGCATCTCATGATCAAGATTACAGTCGTCTCGTTCACTACGTATCCAATGGCTTTCCCACCAACCGCTATGATCTCCACGCTTCCGCCCTCCCGTATTGGAAGCTGTGGGACAACCTTTACGCGGATGGAGAGTTGGTATTGTACGGACCCCGGATCGTCATCCCTGCAGCCCTCCGTCGACGCACCTTGGATCGACTCCAAGACAGCCACCGAGGGATTGAAGCTACTCGACGTCGTGCAATGCAGACAGTATTCTGGCCAGGCATCAATGCAGATATTAAGAGTAAAGTAGAAAGTTGTGAGGCCTGCCAACAGCTTCTCCCTAGTCAGCAACAGGAACCTTACATGTGTGACGACCACCCATCCCGGCCCTTTGATAGCGTGTCGGCTGACTTCTTCCACGTAGCAGGGAAATCCTTCCTTGTTATTGCAGATAGACTTTCAGGCTGGCCTGTGGTTGTTCCCTGTGGACATGACACAACTACAGCCAGAGTTACAAGAATGTTCTGTGTTTTCTTCCGCGAGGTTGGTGTTCCACTCCGCTTACGAACTGATGGAGGACCCCCATTTTCCAGCCACGACTTCAAGCAATTTGCTGACCGCTGGGGAGTTCATCACATCATCACATCTCCAAATTACCCTCAGTCTAATGGACACGCAGAAGCTGCCGTGAAAGCTGTGAAACACCTCATCCTCAAGACCGCCCCATCCGGGAACATAGATTGTGAAGCCTTTGATAGAGGACTGATGGAGCTTCGGAATACACCGAACCCTGCTGGACGCTCCCCTGCGCAGATTCTCTATGGCCATCCTCTCCGCACTTGTGTTCCAACCCACCCCAGATCATTCAAAGAGGAGTGGTAAACCAAGACCGAAGATTACGACCGCCGCACTGCTGCCCAAACCGACCAGGCTGTGAGCCTTTACAACTCTCATGCCCGCCATCTACCCAAGCTCATCATCGGCCAACGATTGAGGATACAGGATGCAACGACGCTTCGATGGGACAAGATTGGTACCGTGATGGGCCGAGGAATGGCCAGAAGGTATGAAGTACGCCTTCCAAGTGGTCGTGTATGGTTTCGAAACCGACGACATTTACGCCCAGTGGCTAATATAAGTGATGACACCTCTCCCCAAGACCCTGTGTCCCCTTGTTCTGGCCAGGAAAGAGAGCCATCATCCGAACCCTCCAATGTCCCTCGTCATTCACCTCGACTAGCTCAGAGAAATTACCGTTCCGCTCGAGACACTGCTACGAGCGTAAAGGGGGAGGGAGGTGTATAGATATCTAATATTATGCCGTTTATTATTTACATTACATACAGTTATGAACATTACATTTGCTTTATTATTATTTCGTAGAAGAATGATATTTATTTCCATTTATCTTTTCCCATTACATATACTGTAAGACCACTTTTTCATTATGCATCGTGGCAACAATGTAATTATATGTGTCAACACTGCTTTTCTTTCCGCCATGTGCATATAGTAGTCAGTCATTGTTCAGTGGTCACTGTTTCGACAAGCATGGGCCTGTTCCCCGCTGCTTCTCACATTTATGTCCGTTTGTCTTCATTATACGAGATTTTAAAGAACCTACTGGTTTAAATTGTCACCCTCCAATACATTTATTACATGGATGTATGTGGCAGTATCACACATATGGCGCAGTGAGTAACCGGACGTTATGGATTCCAAGACGACGACCGCCATTGCTGTTTACTTCTCGTCTCGTCTGAGTCTCGCACATCAGATCCCTTACAGTGACTCAAGATTTTAACTACAGTGTCTCTTAAGAACGATACAGTGTTTGTGCAGTGCAGGGTTAGAGTGTCAGTGTGTTACAGTGCTGTGTTGCATTATGTTAGTGTCCTTGCCAACATTTTTTTTTAGGACATTTGAACTCTGGCGCCATTTTCTCAGCAGCCCCACCACACGTCTTCCCTCTTTCATGCATCGATGGTGACTGAGGCCCGAGGCTCTCTCTCGCCCAGTCCCAGAGGCACGCTCACTCACCCCACCCGCCTCCCCTCGGATCGCAACACACACTCGCTCACCCAACTGCCGCTTATTTCACAAGCTCACTGACAAACATTGTAATTTTTAACTCTCCAAAGTGATTTCTTTCGCTCACATACAGCGATTTGGATATTTTTCTGGATCTCTACAGATTTCAAGCTTTCTTACGACACCAAACTCAATATGGCTGAGCAAGAGGAACAGCTAATTGATTTATTGGATCAGACAGAGGATCAGACGGAGGATCAGGCAGAGGATCAAACGGAGGGTCAGACGACGGACGAAGTACCTTTGCACCTCCCCACTGCTGATGAAGATACCAGCACTCTCCCTCCTCCCCTGACTCCCAATAGGTCAGGAGACCACAATAATGATATACTTCATCTCATCCATTTTCTACAGACTTCCAGCCTGCAAGAACAAGACCGGCGACGACAAGAGGAGCAGACCTTCAGACTACAGATGGAACAATCAAGACAGGAAGACAACCAGCGGTTCATGTCCCTTTTCTCCTTGCTATCAGGACAGATTGCGGCATCGCAACCCCAGCAACCTAACCCAATAATTGCACCTCCTGTTACACCTGTTCCCCCAACCCCTGACTTCTCAGTGCATACACCTACAACTTCTAGCAAGCCTACGGTCCATCCCCCACCCCTCTTGCAACAAGATGCAACATATCAAGCGTTTCGCCAATGGACACTGCGTTTTGAGGATTATGCAGCATTAGTTGGACTTGATAGATTACATCAAACTTCCCAGCCGATTCACCTGAGAACCTGCATCTCCCTGGACGTCCAGCGCCTGCTTACGCATACACTGGGCATCCCTCCCAACACATCACTTTCCCTTACAGAGGTGTTGGATACACTGCAGAAGCACTTTCGTAGCCTTAGAAATGAAGCCTTACGACGCAGGGAATTGTTGTCCTGTAAACAAGCTGTCGGAGAATCATTTGCAGACTACTACGCACGCCTCAAGGATCTCACTGATGAAGTGGACTTATGCACTGGCAACCCCACCTCTTGCACTGAACGGCAATTGCAGATGGTAATTTTGATGGGTGTGAGAGACGAAGAGTTAATACAATGCCTTATCCCCCTCCAACCCTCATCTACCCTCGCAGAGTTTGTGACATGCTGCCGCTCCTACGAATCTACACGTGCAACTGCATCAGCCATTGCATCTTCCCCTAGCCAAGTCAACGCAGTATCTACATACAAGAAAAACCAGCGTCTACAGAAGAGGACTTCTCATCTATCTCCTGATCAACATTCTCACCAGTCTCATAACAGTGACCCTTGTCAATATTGCTCTCGCAAACACGATTCTGGACAATGCCCAGCCACTGGTGCATCATGCAATAACTGTGGACGAACAGGTCATTGGCCCCGCACTCAGAAATGCCCTGCTAAGGAAGCTCAGTGCAATAACTGCAAAAAACAGGGACATTTTGAGAAGATGTGTATGTCTACCAAGAAAAGTCAGACTGGATATACAGCTTCACCTCCCACTACTAAGTCAAACACCAGCTGCCGTTTCGTGGGTGATAACTCGGGTAGTGAGTCCCCCACACCAGTCACTGTCTCTCTGTCATTTGGCGATATATCATCACATATCCAGCTCATCCCCGATACAGGAGCAGACATCACAGTGATTGGCACCATACATTTGGATGCACTCTGCATACCTCGGACAAGCCTTGAACCTCCACCCATGACAGACGTTGTGAGAGCAGATGGATCCCCCATGACACCGGCTGTAGGATACTTCCAGGCAAAACTTCGTTTGTTCCGACACAGAGACTTACCTTGAAACACTTTATAGGAGATTACTGGTAACTCCTCTCCGACGACCAGATTTTTACGCAGTTTCCCCCTACTTCCATGTTCTATACTGTCCTGAATAACGGGAAATAACATGACCTGGGGGCATTGCCCAGGCAGGTCGCCCGTCTTTGAGAAGCTCTCCCCAGTAAGTTTTCTGGTCGGTTCGTGAACACACGTGCTTCACGAAGCTCCTCATACTCCGTGCGATTCCCTTTGTGTTTGGTTCCACGTGCTTCCCACGTGATCGGGATCTCTTAGTGTGTGTTTAGTGCTTTCACTACGTGCTTTTGATTTCGCTCCCTTGTGCTTTCCTAGTGTTTTAGTGCTTTTCCTTTGTGGCTTGCTTGTGTCTACGGCCCTTTGTGTTGCGTTATGGAACACGTTCGCCGTTGTCCTGGGCCTAGGGCCGGTAGATCATGCGGGGCTTTTCTGTCTAAGCCCGAGGTTGACCCGCATACGTTGTGTACCTCGTGTAGGGGTAGAGCTTGTTCGCCGTCGGATAAGTGTTCCGAATGTGCCGATTGGCCCGAGGTCCAGTGGATAAAATTCCGTACCAAAAAGAAGAAGGCATCGAAGAAGTCCCCTAGGAAGACTAGCGTTTCTTCCCCTGCGACTTCAGCAGGAGAAGGGTCAGGTAGGGTACATCCGCCTTCCCCTACCCAAAGTAAGGGGCGAGGTAAGTCCAAGGAGAACATGCAGTTGGCTCCTCTTTCCCAAGAGAGGGAATTTGTGGGCGGTCCTTCGTTGGCCAAGGCAAGTCAGGCGACCGTAAGTGAGTGTAGTAGGGGTCCGGGGGACGTGGCTCTCTCTCATAAGGGCCACGTCTCGTCGAGGGACCCCATGTGGTCTAATAGTGTCCCTTTTTCTTCGTCAGGTTCCTGGGTGGAAGTTCCAGGGTCATCAGCGACGAGTGGTGGCGTCGGCAGAGAGGAGTCCCCGCAAGAAGATCCATTGGCTTGGGACGTGCCGAGGACTCCGATGAGGTCCCCACTGGACATGGAGGAAGGCCTTGGCGGGGCCTTCCCCGGTTTGGCGGGCCCGTCGGGATGGTTGCCGCCGAAGACTTCGCTACAGGAGAGTCTCCCCATTCCTTCTCCGTCAGGGGTACGGCGTAGCCCCAAGAAAACGCAGTCACGTGCTAGGTCACGATACGGAGGTCAGTCTTTCTCGTCAGGACGTGACTCTTCGGATTCGTCAAGCAGTGAACGGAGGAGACGACAGAGGAGGAAACGAGATCGGTCGGTGCGGAGGAACTCCCCTTTGCGGTCTCCCACAAGATCTCGGGACAGGGTGAGTCCCAGTTCCCCTCCTCCCAAAAGCAGGAGAACAACTCCCCCAGTAGGGACGTGGAAACGAGGTCGGTCTGTGCGGAGGAACTCCCCTTCGCGGTCTCCCACAGGATCTCGGGACAGGATGAGGCCCCGTTCCCCTACACCCAAAAGCAGGAGACCAGTCTCTCCGAAAGGGACGTGGGTGTTTGTCCCAGAGAACAACTTTAAAGTCTGTTCCAAACCTATTGGTTCGACACATGAGCGGGCAAGAGACAGTCCCCCTAGAAGGACCTCCACGTGCCGCGTCAGGGAGTCACCAGATGAGCGAAGGGCTACATCTTGCAGGCCTAAGACCCGTCCTGGAGACGTTTATCCCGCCCAGCGCAGGGGGCCGTCGTCTAGGCCGGGCAGCCTCGACAGGTCTCCCCATCGAGACCCCAGAAGGGGAAGGACACCTCCGTCGATCTATCTCACGGAGGACACCGTTTCACCGAAAAAGGCCACGAAGAGGAGAGGTACGGCGGACGTCGAAGATAAAGGGAACCGTGGACCCCGCCATCACGGCAGAGACCGAGATCACGATTCGCCCCGTCGGTCGGAAGAAGGGGAGGGCGAGTCGGCGGTGACGGAGGACTCAGCGTACAGGAGAGTCCTTGCCTTAATTAGGGGTTATAACAACCTTATAGAACCCGCCACTCAAGAGGAAGAACCCTGGACTTCAGGCCTGAACAAGTTCATAGCGATCCCCGCCCAGAAAAAGTCCTCTCTCTCTCTCCCTGAGGCCAGTAACGTGGGGATTGGAAAGACTCACATTGATAAGGTCATATCCCGCAATAGCGACTCCTGCAGGGGTCACAGCTCAGCAAAGCTCCTACAGGGTTTGAAGTCGCAGACGAAATACTACTCTTTAGAAAATAGGCCGACCGGTGCGTGCAAGACCGAGGAAACCATAGACATCCTGTGCCAGGGCATCTCCGACGGGAGGGCATCGGCAGCATCTACCTTCTTCTCCCCTTCCGAGTCGGCAATGATGGAGGAGATGTCCAAGGACTTAGTTAATGTGGCCTCCTGGCTGGATTGGTGGGCCACCACCCTAGTAGGCACCCAGATTCCTACAGACTCCATGGAACCTGCAAAACGGGAGGCTCTGAATGAGTTGCTGGGGTCAGGTAGCCGCGCCCTGAAATTCCTGACCTTTCAGTCCTTGGCTCTCTCCGCAAACTGGATTCTCCGGAGAAGAGACGCCCTAGTCAAGAACCTTCCCATTAAGATTCCTGACAGGGAAGCTAAAGCCTTGAAGACCTGCTCCGTCTGGGGGGAGCAGCTTATTCCGACGAAGAAGGCGGAAGAGGTCGTGGAGAAGTTGGCCAAAAAGAGGGAGCTACCTACCCTGAAGCCACAGGCGGCACGCCGCCCCATCTTCAGGAGGCCAGTGGCAGAAGCACCCATGGCCGCGCGTACCACACCAACTCAAGGAAGGAGGGAACCCTCGTCAGGACAGTGGTCTTCCTCTGTGGTTCCCCCCCGAAGAGGTTCATCTTCTAACCCCCCAACGTATAGGTCTTCTTTCTACTCCTCCAGGAGGGGGAGAACAGGCCGTTCTTCCCGTAGGAGATAAGATGGGAGGCCCCCCTCCCCTGCCCAAGCCTCAGGTAGGGGGATGCCTCAGACTCACTTGGCAAGCATGGAAGCTCCACGGAGCAGATCCGTGGACAGTTACAGTACTAAAGGAGGGCTACAGGATCCCCTTCATGGAAGAGACACCCCCCCTAGTTCCAGCAACGCAGGCAGACTGGTTGGTGCCCAAGGACCTGGCGAAGAGGGCAGCGTTGGACGAAGAAGTCAAGACGTTGTTGCAGAAGGGAGCTTTAGAAACAGTGACATTCCCGGGTCCTGGGTTCTACAGCCGCCTGTTCCTAGTGGAAAAAGCGACAGGAGGGTGGAGACCTGTAATAGACCTGTCAGCCCTCAACAGGTTTCTCAGGAAAGTGACCTTCAAAATGGACACTCCAAGAACGGTCATGGCGTCCTTGAGAGAGGGCGACTTTATGATTTCTATAGACCTCAAGGACGCCTACTTCCAAGTGCCCATTCATCCGTCGAGCAGGAAGTTTCTCCGGGTCAAGTGGGGTACCCAGGTGTTACAATGCAAGGCCCTATGCTTCGGTCTTTCAACAGCCCCCCAGGTATTCACGAGGGTCTTTACGACGGTCTCCATATGGGCCCACGAACGGGGCATTCGACTCATCAGGTACCTGGACGACTGGTTACTCCTTTCATCCTCAAAGGAAGACTTGAAACAACAGGGCGAAGATCTTCTTCAATTGTGCAAGACCCTGGGCATCGTGGTCAACTTGGAGAAATCACAGCTAACCCCATCCAACAGGAGGACGTACCTTGGAATGGTCCTGGATTCGTTACAGGTCAAGGCATTCCCAACCACGGAAAGGCTGGACAACCTGGATCGAGTGCTCCGGCCCTTCCTTCTGGGTCGCCCCAGAAGAGCGCAGGATTGGCAAAGGTTGGTAGGGCACCTGGTGTCCCTAGAGAAGCTGGTACCTCACGGGAGACAGAACTTAAGGGTGGTTCAATGGAACCTGAAAGAACATTGGAACCAGAAAAGTTCCCCGGACATTGTGGTCCCTCTCCTTCAGGAGTCCAGGAAGGCCTTGGAATGGTGGCAGGATCGGTCGAACACCCTAAGGGGGATGCCACTGTCCTCCCAACCTCCGGAGGTTCTTCTCTTCACGGACGCATCGAAGGACGGGTGGGGAGCCCATCTCCGGGAAAAGACAGCAAAGAGGGCGTGGTCAGAGGGGGAGAAATCCCTACACATAAATATCCTGGAAATGAGAGCGGTCCGAGAAGTCTGCAACCACTTCGAGGAGGACATGAGAGGGCATTCGGTGGCCCTAATGTCAGACAATGCAACGGTGGTGGCTTACGTGAAGAAGGAGGGGGGACTGAGATCAAAAGAGTTGTGCGAACTAGCCCTTCAAATCCTAAAATGGGCGGAACAGAAGGACGTCATCCTGACGGCAAGGTTCATTCCAGGGAAGAACAACGTCCTAGCAGACGGCCTCAGCAGAGTGGGGCAAGTGGTAGCAACAGAATGGTCCCTACACCCACAAGTGGCAAGCTACATTATACAGATGTGGGGATCTCCGGTAATGGATCTGTTTGCAACAAGGTTGAACGCGCAACTCCCCGTATTTTGTTCTCCCGTCCCAGATCCGAAGGCGGCAATGGAAGACGACTTTCAGCACAAGTGGGACGGACTGGACGTGTACGCCTTTCCCCCCTTCTCCCTGATAAGGCAGGTCCTCAACAGAGTAAGAGCAGCAACCAACCTAAGGATGACTTTGGTAGCGCCTTGGTGGCCGGAGAGAGAATGGTTCGCGGACCTAAGGAACCTCACCGTCCTACCTCCTTGGCCTCTACCCGGCAGGTCAGATCTATTAAAACAACCTCACTTTCAGCGTTTTCACAGAAACCCGCAAGCCCTTCGTCTTCACGCCTGGAGATTATCCAGCGGCTCCTGAAGAAGCAAGGGTACTCCGGCAAGACAGCCAGGAGGATGTCGCTATACCTGAGGAAATCATCCACAGCCGTCTACCAGTCTAAGTGGGCGGTATTCGTGAAGTGGTGCAGGGACAAGAAGTTAGAGCCCTTGGAAGCGTCAGTGCCAGTGATAGCCGACTTCATGGTTTATCTCAGGGACAAGTTAGACATATCAGTTCCAGCGATCAAGGGAGTTCGGGCGGCCCTGGGTCAAGTCTTTCTTCTCAAGGGCATAGATCTCGGCTCCTCCAGGCATATCTCCATGCTTATCAGAGCGTTCGAACAATCATGCCCCCCTTCCGCCCCTAGAATCCCGAGTTGGGACTTGGCGCGAGTCCTAGATATGTTACGGAAACCACCATTCGAGCCCTTAAAGGACATTGATGACAAGAATCTCACGCTCAAGGCGGTCTTCTTGCTAGCATTAGCCTCGGCTAAGAGGGTGGGCGAGCTACACGGACTGTCATTCGAGGTGGAACACACTAGGGGATGGAAGGAAGTAACATTTAAGTTTGTCACATCCTTCGTCGCCAAGACTCAGAACCCCTCGGTGTGGGACCCGAGGTTTGAGAGTTTTTCGATTCCGGCAATCCCGAATAAAGGAAACCCGGAGGACCTAAAATTATGCCCGGTCAGGACTATTAGGAAATACCTTAAGAGAACGGCAAACCTCCGCCCGTCTATCAAGAATCTCTTCGTCTCATGGGGAAAAATAAAGAAAAACATATCCAAAAATACGGTTTCGTTCTGGCTCAGGAAAGTGATCACGCAAGCCTACTTAAAACAAGGTCTTCCTACACCGGGGAAACCCAGAGCTCACGATGTTCGGGGCATTAGCACCTCTCTAACGTTCGAAAAGAACATGTCAGTAGCGCAGGTTCTTCGAGCGGGAACTTGGTCCAACCAGTCGACCTTCACCGCACATTATCTCAAGGACTGTACGAGAAAGTCTCTGGACGGGTTTTCTATCGGGCCGGTCATCTCAGCCCTGCATTCGGTTTGACGGCTCAAGCCCCAGGCTCAATCGCGAAACATAAAGTATCTAGACACAAGGAGCCGAGTTCTATTTTCCCCCCTTTTCTAACTTTCTCGTACCGTCAGTCGTCATCAAGAAATATCGCTCATTACACAAGACGAAAATTCGCCATATCAAGCACAACGAAGATATTGCAGAAGGGTAAGTGTTATATCACACTTAATGAGTCTTTTACGTAGTTTTCCCTACTGTCCATCGGGGTCAGGGCTAAAGGGCACTCCCCCCTCCTAAGGTGTAAGTCTCCTATAAAGTGTTTCAAGGTAAGTCTCTGTGTCGGAACAAATCACAAATTTTAAGTAATTTGTATTTTTCCTAACAATACTTACCGAAGAAACACTTTAGGTTTAGGGCCCCCCCAACCGTCCCCGCAGTGCCCCGCTGACCTCGTGGTTTTGTTCATTACATAAAACTTACTGGGGAGAGCTTCTCAAAGACGGGCGACCTGCCTGGGCAATGCCCCCAGGTCATGTTATTTCCCGTTATTCAGGACAGTATAGAACATGGAAGTAGGGGGAAACTACGTAAAAATCTGGTCGTCGGAGAGGAGTTACCAGTAATCTCCTATAAAGTGTTTCTTCGGTAAGTATTGTTAGGAAAAATACAAATTACTTAAAATTTGTGATTTTGGCAACAAGTCTTGCTCAGCAACCATACATGTTCATGAGGATATCCAGACTCCCCTCCTCTCTCGTGAACATTGCCGAGCCCTTGCCATAGTGTCACCGGACTTCCCGAAGCCTATCCTCAAGGTAACACATGTCAACAGATGTACTCAGTTCCCTGCCTCCGCTATGACGGCACCTGCAGCTATTAAGGACTATTTTCTTCGGCACTTCAGCGACGTCCTCATATCCAAGAAGGATCTACAAACCCAGCCACTAAAGAAAATGACAGGCTCTCCAATGAGGATTCACCTGAAACCTGGCGCTACACCCTTCGCTGTCCATACGCCCAGGCCCATTCCGTTTGCTCTCAGAGATCAAGTGAAAGAAGAACTTGACTCCTTGGTGCAACAAGGAATCATCAGACCAGCAGGCGACGAACCCTCTGAATGGTGCCATCCCATGGTCTTGGTACCCAAGGACAAAGGTGTGCGCATCACTGTGGATCACACCCATCTAAATTCTCAAGTAGCCCGCCTTACACACCCATCACCAACGCCCCATGATGCTGTCCGCAATATCTCTCCTACTACGAAGTACTTCACCACAGCGGATGCCCTGCATGGCTATTGGCAAATGGAGTTGGCAGAAGAGGACCACCACCTGACTACATTCATAACTCCGTACGGAAGATTCCAGCACTGTCGTGGGCCAAGGGGATTTTCAGCAACAGGTGATGCATACTGCCTCCGTGGAGATATGGCACTACAAGGTGTTCCCAACTGTGTGAAAGTTGTAGATGATATCCTCCTTTCCGACGAGGATCTCCCTTCCCACCTACAACACGTGCACCAGATGCTGACCAGATGCCGTCAATATGGCATAACCCCCAACAAGGACAAGTTCACTGTAGCCGCCCCTAAAGTTAACCTTTGCGGTTATGTCTTATCATCCGATGGTATTGCAGCAGACCCTGACAAGGTATCAGCTATACGGGACTTTCCTACACCATCTAACGTGACAGATGTCAGGTCGTTTATGGGTCTTGTCAATCAACTTACCGACTTCACTCCAGACATCGCAGCAGCAGCACAGCCCTTACGCCCACTTATGAGCCCCAAACGCTCATTCGTCTGGACGCCTGACCATGAGCGAGCATTTAAGAAAGTCAAGACAGCTCTGACTTCACCTCCTGTCCTAGCACCCTTCAATCCTGCCTCGCCTGTAGTTCTACAAACAGATGCCTCACGTCTATATGGTCTCGGTTATGCCCTACTTCAAGATAACGGCCGAGGTCAGATGCGTCTCGTCCAGTGTGGCCCTCGTTTCCTTACGGATACTGAGACTCGTTACGCCACCATAGAGCTGGAGCTACTTGCAGTCACTTGGGCTATAGCTAAGTGCCGCCTCTACTTGTCCGGACTTCAGCATTTCACCTTAATGACTGATCATCGTCCCTTGATACCGATTCTCAATCACTACACACTGGATGCTATTGAGAATCCACGCCTTCAACGTCTCAAGATGAAAGTGGCCCCCTACATCTTCACTACAGTATGGCGCGCAGGGAAACAACTTTGCATACCAGATGCCCTGTCTCGCTCCCCAACCAGTCGCCCCACACCTGAAGATGAAGAAGAATGCACTACTTCGACTGCACATGTCAGGCGTATCGTTGCCAGCACCGCCACTTCTAGTGACGACCAGGCAACAGGACCCATCATCGAAGAGGATAAGTCTCTACAAGAAATCCGCATGGCCGCATCTCATGATCAAGATTACAGTCGTCTCGTTCACTACGTATCCAATGGCTTTCCCACCAACCGCTATGATCTCCACGCTTCCGCCCTCCCGTATTGGAAGCTGTGGGACAACCTTTACGCAGATGGAGAGTTGGTATTGTACGGACCCCGGATCGTCATCCCTGCAGCCCTCCGTCGACGCACCTTGGATCGACTCCACGACAGCCACCGAGGGATTGAAGCTACTCGACGTCGTGCAATGCAGACAGTATTCTGGCCAGGCATCAATGCAGATATTAAGAGTAAAGTAGAAAGCTGTGAGGCCTGCCAACAGCTTCTCCCTAGTCAGCAACAGGAACCTTACATGTGTGACGACCACCCATCCCGGCCCTTTGAAAGCGTGTCGGCTGACTTCTTCCACGTAGCAGGGAAATCCTTCCTTGTTATTGCAGATAGACTTTCAGGCTGGCCTGTGGTTGTTCCCTGTGGACATGACACAACTACAGCCAGAGTTACAAGAATGTTCTGTGTTTTCTTCCGCGAGGTTGGTGTTCCACTCCGCTTACGAACTGATGGAGGACCCCCATTTTCCAGCCACGACTTCAAGCAATTTGCTGACCGCTGGGGAGTTCATCACATCATCACATCTCCAAATTACCCTCAGTCTAATGGACACGCAGAAGCTGCCGTGAAAGCTGTGAAACACCTCATCCTCAAGACCGCCCCATCCGGGAACATAGATTGTGAAGCCTTTGATAGAGGACTGATGGAGCTTTGGAATACACCGAACCCTGCTGGACGCTCCCCTGCGCAGATTCTCTATGGCCATCCTGCTTTTCTTTCCGCCATGTGCATATAGTAGTCAGTCATTGTTCAGTGGTCACTGTTTCGACAAGCATGGGCCTGTTCCCCGCTGCTTGTCACATTTATGTCCGTTTGTCTTCATTATACGAGATTTTAAAGAACCTACTGGTTTAAATTTTCACCCTCCATTACATTTATTACATGGATGTAGTGGCAGTATCACACATATGGCGCAGTGAGTAACCGGACGTTATGGATTCCAAGACGACGACCGCCATTGCTGTTTACTTCTCGTCTCGTCTGAGTCTCGCACATCGGATCCCTTACAGTGACTCAAGATTTTAACTACAGTGTCTCTTAAGAACGATACAGTGTTTGTGCAGTGCAGGGTTAGAGTGTCAGTGTGTTACAGTGCTGTGTTGCATTATGTTAGTGTCCTTGCCAACATTTTTTTTAGGACATTTGAACTCTGGCGACATTTTCTCAGCAGCCCCACCACACGTCTTCCCTCTTTCATGCATCGATGGTGACTGAGGCCCGAGGCTCTCGCCCAGTCCCAGAGGCACACTCACTCACCCCACCCGCCTCCCCTCGGATCACAACACACACTCGCTCACCCAATTGCCGCTTATTTCACAAGCTCACTGACAAACATTGTAATTTTTAACTCTCCAAAGTGATTTCTTTCGCTCATATACAGCGATTTGGATATTTTTCTGGATCTCTACAGATTTCAAGCTTTCTTACGACACCAAACTCAATATGGCTGAGCAAGAGGAACAGCTAATTGATTTATTGGATCAGACAGAGGATCAGATGGAGGATCAGGCAGAGGATCAAACGGAGGGTCAGACGACGGACGAAGTACCTTTGCACCTCCCCACTGCTGATGAAGATACCAGCACTCTCCCTCTTCCCCTGACTCCCAATAGGTCAGGAGACCACAATAATGATATACTTCATCTCATCCATTTTCTACAGACTTCCAGCCTGCAAGAACAAGACCGGCGACGACAAGAGGAGCAGACCTTCAGACTACAGATGGAACAATCAAGACAGGAAGACAACCAGCGGTTCATGTCCCTTTTCTCCTTGCTATCAGGACAGATTGCGGCATCGCAACCCCAGCAACCTAACCCCATAATTGCACCTCCTGTTACACCTGTTCCCCCAACCCCTGACTTCTCAGTGCATACACCTACAACTTCTAGCAAGTCTACGGTCCATCCCCCACCCCTCTTGCAACAAGATGCAACATATCAAGCGTTTCGCCAATGGACACTGCGTTTTGAGGATTATGCAGCATTAGTTGGACTTGATAGATTACATCAAACTTCCCAGCCGATTCACCTGAGAACCTGCATCTCCCTGGACGTCCAGCGCCTGCTTACGCATACACTGGGCATCCCTCCCAACACATCACTTTCCCTTACAGAGGTGTTGGATACACTGCAGAAGCACTTTCGTAGCCTTAGAAATGAAGCCTTACGACGCAGGGGAATTGTTGTCCTGTAAACAAGCTGTCGGAGAATCATTTGCAGACTACTACGCACGCCTCAAGGATCTCACTGATGAAGTGGACTTATGCACTGGCAACCCCACCTCTTGCACTGAACGGCAATTGCAGATGGTAATTTTGATGGGTGTGAGAGACGAAGAGTTAATACAATGCCTTATCCCCCTCCAACCCTCATCTACCCTCGCAGAGTTTGTGACATGCTGCCGCTCCTACGAATCTACACGTGCAACTGCATCAGCCATTGCATCTTCCCCTAGCCAAGTCAACGCAGTATCTACATACAAGAAAAACCAGCGTCTACAGAAGAGGACTTCTCATCTATCTCCTGATCAACATTCTCACCAGTCTCATAACAGTGACCCTTGTCAATATTGCTCTCGCAAACACGATTCTGGACAATGCCCAGCCACTGGTGCATCATGCAATAACTGTGGACGAACAGGTCATTGGCCCCGCACTCAGAAATGCCCTGCTAAGGAAGCTCAGTGCAATAACTGCAAAAAACAGGGACATTTTGAGAAGATGTGTATGTCTACCAAGAAAAGTCAGACTGGATATACAGCTTCACCTCCCACTACTAAGTCAAACACCAGCTGCCGTTTCGTGGGTGATAACTCGGGTAGTGAGTCCCCCACACCAGTCACTGTCTCTCTGTCATTTGGCGATATATCATCACATATCCAGCTCATCCCCGATACAGGAGCAGACATCACAGTGATTGGCACCATACATTTGGATGCACTCTGCATACCTCGGACAAGCCTTGAACCTCCACCCATGACAGACGTTGTGAGAGCAGATGGATCCCCCATGACACCGGCTGTAGGATACTTCCAGGCAAAACTTCGTTTTGGCAACAAGTCTTGCTCAGCAACCATACATGTTCATGAGGATATCCAGACTCCCCTCCTCTCTCGTGAACATTGCCGAGCCCTTGCCATAGTGTCACCGGACTTCCCGAAGCCTATCCTCAAGGTAACACATGTCAACAGATGTACTCAGTTCCCTGCCTCCGCTATGACGTCACCTGCAGCTATTAAGGACTATTTTCTTCGGCACTTCAGCGATGTCCTCATATCCAAGAAGGATCTACAAACCCAGCCACTAAAGAAAATGACAGGCTCTCCAATGAGGATTCACCTGAAACCTGGCGCTACACCCTTCGCTGTCCATACGCCCGGGCCCATTCCGTTTGCTCTCAGAGATCAAGTGAAAGAAGAACTTGACTCCTTGGTGCAACAAGGAATCATCAGACCAGCAGGCGACGAACCCTCTGAATGGTGCCATCCCATGGTCTTGGTACCCAAGGACAAAGGTGTGCGCATCACTGTGGATCACACCCATCTAAATTCTCAAGTAGCCCGCCTTACACACCCATCACCAACGCCCCATGATGCTGTCCGCAATATCTCTCCTACTGCGAAGTACTTCACCACAGCGGATGCCCTGCATGGCTATTGGCAAATGGAGTTGGCAGAAGAGGACCACCACCTGACTACATTTATAACTCCGTACGGAAGATTCCAGCACTGTCGTGGGCCAAGGGGATTTTCAGCAACAGGTGATGCATACTGCCTCCGTGGAGATATGGCACTACAAGGTGTTCCCAACTGTGTGAAAGTTGTAGATGATATCCTCCTTTCCGACGAGGATCTCCCTTCCCACCTACAACACGTGCACCAGATGCTGACCAGATGCCGTCAATATGGCATAACCCCCAACAAGGACAAGTTCACTGTAGCCGCCCCTAAAGTTAACTTTTGCGGTTATGTCTTATCATCCGATGGTATTGCAGCAGACCCTGACAAGGTATCAGCTATACGGGACTTTCCTACACCATCTAACGTGACAGATGTCAGGTCGTTTATGGGTCTTGTCAATCAACTTCCCGACTTCACTCCAGACATCGCAGCAGCAGCACAGCCCTTACGCCCACTTATGAGCCCCAAACGCTCATTCGTCTGGACGCCTGACCATGAGCGAGCATTTAAGAAAGTCAAGACAGCTCTGACTTCACCTCCTGTCCTAGCACCCTTCAATCCTGCCTCGCCTGTAGTTCTACAAACAGATGCCTCACGTCTATATGGTCTCGG
>NC_090744.1:125052063-125057063 GCF_036898095.1 Palaemon carinicauda | reverse complement strand
CTATTTGTCCTGCTTGATAGAGCAATGTCACCGTCCCTTGCCTCTACCATTCATGAGCGGCCTTTAAACCTTTAAAACCTTTAATGCCCTACGTAATTTCCAATCTTCATAAAGAAACTACGAATGATGTTTCCTTTCCCTTGACCATAAACAGTTTCAACTCATTTTTAGTACAAAAATGGCTTTGCTTTTTGTTTGATGATACATTAGAAATAAAATAAATATAATTGATTTCTTTTACAGATTCATATGATTGACATATAACAGGGAAAGGAAATATTAATAGGTTAGCATACCATACAAGCAAGCTGATGTATAAATAGTCTGAATAAAGAAGAAATAACTAAAACACAATTGCTTTAATTGGAATAAAACCATTAGATTCGAATACATTTAGGAAATTAACTTCTAATTGTGGTTATTTTTATTAATTCATTTGATAAATAATAAGTAAACAAGCCCTTAAAATAAACAAAATGCTGTACTGATAACCTAAATATATTTTAGTTGATAATCAGAAAAGTAGTGAATGTTGCATAATTTAGCCGATGAAATATTATAAATATAAAAATAGTACTGGGTAAAATACTAAGTATTTGAATACGAATATATAAGATATTGAATGATTCATATCTATAGAATGTCTCTCTTAATTGTCAAACTTAGATACTCGATGAATATGCGTCGTATGAAAGTACCCATATAGATGAAATACTGTCGGAAAGAAAAGAAATCGAACGACCATTTGGGCATTAGGAAGGAAACTTTCGAAAATGAGGAAAGTTCGAAAGTCGACGGCGAACAATTTTAAAAGAAAGCAACTTATCGACACTCGCTTGGAAATTCTGAAATCTCACCGCTGGAATCTTCTATGGCATAATGTCCAACTCGAACTAAAATGGCTCCACTTTTAGGGGGAAACATAATTTTTTTTTTCTTGGGATAACTGCTCCTTTTTATGGGGTTGGAGACTAACCAACCCGAGGAACTTTGCCTATTTAAGCCCGGTGACAAAAGTATTCAAAGATCAGAAATGGATGTTTGTTTCAGAGACTTGAGTTATGCCATTTAAACTAAAGGTTTTATAACTATGGCATTTAAATAAGAGGTTTTATGACTTGTCTTTTAAGCATGTTTTATAACTATGGCATTCAAACTAGAGGTTTTATAGCTGTCTTTTAAGCATGTTTTATAACAATGGCATTCAAACTAGAGGTTTTATAGCTGTCTTTTAAGCATGTTTTATAACTATGGCATTCAAACTAGAGGTTTTATAGCTGTCTTTTAAGCATGTTTTATAACAATGGCATTCAAACTAGAGGTTTTATAGCTGTCTTTTAAGCATGTTTTATAACAATGGCATTTACACTAGAGGTTTTATAACTATGGAATTTAAACAAGAGGTTTTATGATTATGCCATTTAAATAAGAAGTTTTATAACTATGGCATTTAAACAAGAGTTTTATAACTATGTCTTTTAAGCATGTTTTATAACTGTGGCATTTAAACTAGAGGTTTATAACTGTCTTTTAAGCATGTTTTACAACTATGGCATTCACACTAGAGATTTTTTAACTATGGCATTTAAACAAGAGGTTTTATAACAATGCTGTTTAAACAAGAGGTTTTATAACTATGACATTTAAACAAGAGGTTTTTTACTATGTTATTTAAACAAGAGGTTTTATAACTTTGCCACTTAAATGAGAGGTTTTATAACTATGTCATTTAAACTATAGGTTTTATAACTATGCCATTTAAACAAGAGGTTTTATAACTGGCCTTTAAACAAGAGGTTTTATAATTTTGTCCTTTAAATAGGTTTTATAACTATATCATTTAAACAAGAGGTTTTATAACAATGCCGTTAAAAGAAGATCTTTTATATCTATGCTATTTAAAGACGAGGTTTTATGATTATGCCATTTAGAGAAGAGGTATTATAACAATGCCATTTATACAAGAGATTTTATAACAATCCCTTTTAAAGAAGAGTTTTTATAACTATGCCATTTAAACTAGAGGTTTTATAACTATGCCATTTAAACAAAAGTTTTATAACTTTGCCATTTAAATAACAGGTTTTATAACTTATTCTTTTATAGTCTATACGGATAAAGATTAGGGAAAATTATATTTCCATTGGACCCGTTTTAAAAGCCATTTAGATATTTTGCGTAAAACTTCCTATATATATGAAGATATAAATCTAAACAACGTTGCTAATGCTTTATCAGGCTTATACTGTCATAAATCGTACGGATATATGATTATAAACTTGAAAGGCATTTGTATCGTTCATAGTTTTTATAAGGGATTTTTAAAGGAAAGTTTTGTGATAAAGCTGTTAATAATATAAGGAAGGGTGAAGGATTGGGCAATCATATCGTACCGAGTTTTATATATAGTAGAATTGTAATGACTTTTGTAAAGCATTAAAATCATGGATACTGAATTTTACATTATTGTAATATGTGCGCTTGTTTATACATTTATGAATTTAATAGTATATTTAATGTTCAATAATCAGAGTTTATAATCACATAATACCCAGTAAGCGTGTTTGAAAGAAAGTTAATGCAGAGATGGTGTGTTTCATAGTGTATGACTTTATATAATGAGTCATTGTTAAAAGTCATACACTATGAAACACACCATTTTTAAAATTTCACTGGCAGATTGAATGCATATTCAAGAATGGATTAACTTTTGTTTCGGTCTGTAAATTGTAGGTCAAACATTAATCCTTCACTTGTTTGTGTGCGCGTATATGTATATATATATATATATATATATATATATATATATATATATATATATATATATATATATATATATTCGTTCTTAATCCCCTTTTACCAAGCTTAGTAAATCCTTAATCAACCGTGTACAGGAAGGACGATGACCCAGCGTTGATTAAATAATTAACTAATTATTATGAATGCAATATGGGTACCGAATAAACCCATTCCCCCCCCCCAAAAAGGTTACTGTATTATATTCCAGCAATATATGACAACTATGTCATTTACACGCACGCATATAAAGTCTTTTATAGATTCTACCTCATCTGTTAGAAACAGGTTTACATAATGTTTTGTTCTTGGTTAAACCGCTTACACATTCCTTGTCAAATTTGTGGCCTACTTAATTTGTGTTATCTTGGCAAGCTCCACCAGGGACCTGGATTACAAGCACGCACTTTGGTGTTTTATTCAAATCTTCCGGGAGCAAGCAAAATATATTATCTATTTAGAATATTGTTTTTTTTTCCAGTTTTGAAAATGAAGAGACCACTTTAAACATGAAATTAGAGTGAAGGGACCACTTTAAACACGAAGTTAGAGTGTTTTAATACGTTTTATGGAAGATTATGCGTAATTTTGATTTTGCTTCGAGGTAGAAAATTATATATATATATATATATATATATATATATATATATATATATATATATATATATATATATATATATATATATATATATGTGTGTGTGTGTGTGTGCATATATATATATATATATATATATATATATATATATATATATATATATATATATATACAGTATATATGTGTGCATATATATATATATATATATATATATATATATATATATATATATGTGTGTGTGTGTGTGTGTGTGTGTGTGTGTGTGTGTATACCGCCAGACAAAATGAAATCAATGCACAACATTATGCGAGTATGTATGTATGTTTGATAGCAATGATATGTTCAACTTCTTATGTTTTTAAATGTGCTTGTGTGGTTATGCATTTTTATGCAATCTTGTTTTTATTTTATTTTTAATTTAGTTTTATAATGTTTCCTTAGACACGGAGTTTATTTCATCTTACATTTTCTCTTATTATCCGTAACATAATCTAGAACATTCCAAGCCGTTAATTGCGATACGGACATTATCTAGTAGTAACACGAATACTAGTTACGTGAAAAACATTAGACTTAGAATTTGTAATGTTTTTAAGGTATTAATATAATCACGTCTTTATAAATATATACCTACAATAAAACCATGATTTGAATAGTAACTATGCACATGTGTTTATTGACTTTTAAGAAAAATAAATTGCTACACATATGTCGCTTTGGCAAAGAGTATCACCGTCGTCTTATTATAGTATGTATGTATGCATCTTGATATCAACAAGATCGTATGAGTAGAAGTTAGATAATGAGAGAGAGAGAGAGAGAGAGAGAGAGAGAGAGAGAGAGAGAGAGAGAGAGAGAGAGAGAGAGAGAGAGAGAGAGCATTTAACTCGGCTTCACACGGCACTAGAAAATTTGGAAAACCCAGGCCTACATGGCTGAGGACTACGAAGTGTGAAGTAGGAGATGATGAATAGCGAAGTATTGATTTACAAGCTCAAGATAGAGATGACTGGCGAAATCTAACCAAGGCCCTTTGTGTCAATGGGAGTAGGAGGAGATGATGATGATGATGATATATACACAGTATATAACAATCTATCTTCCAGAATAAATCCTACCTTATTCTTCTCCTGTACTTCTCTTTCCCCTTTTTTCCTTATTCTGTCCCCCTTTTTCGTTATACTTCCCTCATCCCGAGTACCTGCCTTCGGGCTATAAACAGGATTTTATCCAGCGGTACTCTTCCTTTCCCCATATTCCCCACTTCCCTATCCTTATCCTTATCCTTATAAATCCGACCCTTGGATCCTATCAAGTTCACCAGTTGAATGAGGAAATCCTGTTGCGAAACCTCTCGCATGGAAACGAAACATTGTAATTCATTCATCTTCAAATCTCTTATTCAGGAGAATGAAGATTTCAGAGGCCTTCCCTGTCGTGATCGGGATGAACTAGATGACTCCTCCGGCAATTTCTGTTCGTGATGACTTTATGAGTCGCAGCTGCTGCATCTGCTGTTCCTGCCTCTGCTTCTGCTTCTGCTGCTGCCTTGATGAAGAGCAGACCTCCCATGTCGGGGGACTACAACTTTCGGGCCAGATTGCAGGAG
>NC_090744.1:125034563-125042063 GCF_036898095.1 Palaemon carinicauda | reverse complement strand
TCCAGGTATTTTGCCGTTATTTTTTTACGGCAAAACTTTAATAGTGTAGATGCGTGAAAAGGAGATATATGATGAACAAAAATGTGTAGCCTAACTAAATTGTAAAAATAGATGTATATTGATTATAAATACAATAGAGTTATTCATAAATTCGTTACAGAAATGTATAGTCATTACACAGTTACCTTAGGTCTTGAGAAATTTTCCTACATACTGTAAACTAGAAATGTATCCATAAATATATTCTCAATATCAAAAGTTCCATTTTGAGTAAAATAGACTCAAAATTTGGCAAAAGCAGCCAAACGAAACATAATCATGTTTTTCCAAAGACTTCTATAAAACCATTCCAGTTTGAATAGGGTTCCAGGAAGGCGAAAGGTTGGAGTTGCATTATGAACTCAATGCTTGAATCAAACGTCATTACTTCCACTCACGCAGGAGGCAAAGGATCAATAAAAAGGTAGTTAGTAGGAAAGCACAACCAGGTATTTTCCATAAAAAAAATCGACTTTCGCCTTACAAAAAAGTCGTGATTTACATAATAAAAGACCCGAAGAAGTTTATGATTAGGTCATTGTAATGATAGTCTTTTGGCGGAAAAAGCTGATCTGTGTTTTTTATGAGGTGGCAAAACCTTCGTTCATTGTTGTGAATATCTTTGTTAGTTCAAGACCAGTAAAGATGTGAAGGAAGTCTGTTTCTGAAATAATCTATCACACACACACACACCCACCTACACACACACACACACATACACACACACCTCTACATGCATATGAATAAATTACTTAAAACAGTCTTAAGACTTTCCTAATAATATGTGAATTTACTGCCCAACACATCAATTGGTATTTATCGTAACTGTGATATAGGAATTTTTCATGTTGCAAGTGTAATATTATTATTATTATTATTATTATTATTATTATTATTATTATTATTATTATTATTATTATTATTATTAGCTCAGCTACAACTCTAGTTGGAAACGCAAGACTCATAAGCCCAATGGCTCGAACAGGAAAGAATAGGCCAGTGTGGAAAGGGAATAAGGAAATAAATATTAGGTGTTTTAATCCATATCCATGTTCATAAACTATTTTATATAACAATAAACAATCAGCGAACTGCCTTAATGGATTTGTTTACATAAACAATACGAGGTATCCAGAGCATTGCAGATGTATATCTATTTGCATTTCATTAATAAAACTTACAAATTGTGATATTCGTTTATGTGAAAATAATTATAAGAATCAAATTCCAAAATTCACATTCATCGGCTCAATACTCTTCACTTTAAACCCCCCCCCCCAAAAAAAAAAAAAAAAAAAAAAAAAAAAAAAAAAAAAAAAACTCAGAAGCAGGGGTCAATGCAATACTTCCACACCAATTCCTATTATCGTAAATTTAGAATATACTTCAAAATGGGCGTTTTTACAATCTCAGCTTTCATTTTAGAAGAAGTGAAACACCACATAACCATCAATATTTCGGGTGAATGACCCTCATATTTTATATGAAGTTCAATGATAGTGTCAATTTTAAATTAAAAATGGTTTTGGTTTTTAATATAAAACCAATACCAAGCAATTTTAAATTTGTTCTTCTTCTTCTTCTTCTTCTTCTTCTTCTTCTTCTTCTTCTTATTATTATTATTACTTGCTCAACTACAACCCTAGTTGGAAAAGCAGGATGCTATAAGCCCAGGTGCTCCAGCATGGAAAATAGCCCAGTGAGGAAAGGAAACAAGTAAAAATAAAATATTCTAAGAACAGTAAAAACATTAAAATAAATATCTCCTATATAAACTATAAAACTATTAACCAATAATTTTACACAACATATCTTTGTTGCTTTGGAAACGAGATACTCTATATTGTATTCTCTAAATTTTAGTACTAACTATTTACTTCATGTAATCACTTCTCTTCATTCTCCCTCTTGTTTGGCTAATTAAATTCAGGTTAACAAACTCTCGATAAAGGACACGAATACGCACACACACACACACACACATATATATAAATGTATATAAATATATATATATATATATATATATATATATATATATATATATATATATATATATATATATATATATATATATATATATATATATATATATATGCATCACTATAGGACAATAACGCTAATGCACTTGAACTGTGTCATTTTATAATGAAATTTCACTTTGTAGTCTTCTTAATTTTCTTGTGTTTACATACACTGATTAGATACTAACTTGCCCTTGCTATTTTCTATTTTAACTGTGACATTGTCCTATCAAGCAGGACAATGCCATAGAGACTGACCATATATACATATGATCAGTGCCCAAGCCCCCTACCCAAACTAGGACCAAGGAGGGCCAGGCAATGGCTGCTGATGACTCAGCAGATAGACCTATAGTCTCCCCCGAACTCACCATCCTTAGCTCACATGGGTGGTGAGGTTGCAGCGACCAAAGAAACTAACAAGACGGAGCAGGACTCGAACTCCAGTCTGGCGGTCACCAGTCAGGGACGTTACCGCATTGGCCACCACAACCCTTGTAGTTTATTTATTTCCTCATTTCCTTTCCTCAATGGGCTATTTTTCCCTGATGGATCCTTTGGGCTTATAGCATCATTCTTTTCCAACTAGGGTTGTAGCTTAGCTAGTAATAACGATAATACTAGTAAATTTGAAATAGAAAAAATCGAATAGAAATACTTGTTTATTGTCATTAAAAACCGTGATTTGGATCCTTTATTAACCCTGAACTGTTAGTCTGTCTGTCACTGCAGACAATTTTAGACAAAACCCTGTTTGTCTACTAAATTTTAGTGAAAATTCTTTTAATCATTTATGATACGCACTTGTTAGTTCATCAATTTTCCATTAATTACGACAGGATTGAGATACATTTCAAATGCCATCAATACTGGAATAGTTTTCGAAAGAAAAAAACTGTTTATTTATTTTTTTTATATCAATTATGCAGATGTTGGAGCTCTACCTTGTAAATAAAAAAGCGGTCTTATGTTTGTTTTGAATTCTGTCAATAAAACCATCGCACCGAATTGTGGTTAAAGGGTTCAAGGTAGTCTCGCTTTTCTGATGTGATTTCATTTTTTTAAATTTTTTTTTATTTTACAAATAACATTGTCTTATGTTATTGTATTCAACTTGGTTTCATATTTAACTATATTCAATATTGCTTTATTGTCATATTTATGATTTATATATACATATATATATATATATATATATATATATATATATATATATATATATATATATATATATGTATATATATATGTATATATATATGTATATATATATGTATATATATATATATATATATATATATATATATATACATATATATATATATATATATATATATATATATATATATATATATATATATATATATATTTATTACTAGTTGTCATATTCTATTTTTACAAGAATAGTTTATTTCAAGATTCCATCTAATTGGAAACGACAAATATTTTATTTATTACTATATTTAACAATCTGTTTCCTGATGCTGCTAAACAACAATAATCAAAAGTATTCAATCGTAACATTAATGTTTGTTTGGCTCTTATGATTCAAGATTTAAATATAATTTGATTTTTCTCATTTTTTTTTTTAACTGAATATCGTACGTAATTGTATCCTTCATATAAAATTGACCTCATATTTATTATAATGTTTTAGTCCAACCATCTATTGGTATAAGCATATAACTCTTTTAACGCTGTACTTCTTTATCTCAATGTAGGCAGCTATATTGCTGTAGATGAATAATGTAGGTAACTGTATTACTTTAGATTAATCCATAATCTTTATTATACAGTTTTAATCCATCCATCCATTGACATGAGTATATACCTCTTTTAAAAATATACGTCTTTATTTCAATGTAGGGAACTATATACTCGTAAATGAATCAATGTCTTCAACTATATTAATATTACTGTAGATGAATCAATAATCTTTATTATACAGTTCTAATCTATCCCTCTATTGACATAAGATTTTTCATAACTCTTACCATTCTTTACATTCAGATCTCCCTGGACTATTCTATCTTGTTCGTAATACTAGGCAGGCAGTTAATTCTAATAGCCAGGCCTTCTCCATCATGAGGCTCAATACTACACAGTATTCTAGAAGTTTTATTCCAGTTGTTACAAAGTTGTGGAATGATCTTCCTAATCGGGTAGTTGAATCAGTAGAACTTCAAAAGTTTAAAGTTGGAGCAAATGTTTTATGTTGACCAGGCTGACATGAGTCTTTTTATACTTTATATATGACATGTCTGTTTTTGACAATGTTAATAGTTTATATAGGACATATCTGTTTTGACGTTGTTGCTGTTTTTTTAGAATGATTTATTGTTAATTTACTCTCATTATTTATTTATTTCCTTATTTCCCTTCCTCACTGGGCTATTTTTCCCTATTGGAGCCCTTGGGCTTATAACATCTTGCTTTTCCAACTAGGGTTGTATGTTGGCTAGTTATAATAATAATAATAATAATAATTATTATTATTATTATTATTATAAGCAAATAGGCTAACACTTTTAACGCTGTACTTCTTTATCTAAATGTAGACAACTAATTTATACCAACTATATTACCGTTGATGAAACTTCCCAACTCCCAAAGAAGAAACTCCAAAACTAACGTAGCGAGGAAAAAGAAAAATAGTAACTCTCTATTGGAAGTTCTTGGCCACACACACACACACAAAAATCCTTCTCAATACAGAAGCAAAGACAGAATTCAAATTTCACTGTTTCACCACCTCTCGTCCGTCATATTCAAGATGCGCCTGAATCTATTATTCAGGGAATAAAAGCCAGGCCTCCAAATATGAAATAATTTTATCTCGCAATGCATCCATGGTCGAAATTCATGTTCTAAAATACTGAAAGCTTCAGGGAAAAATAAATGCTCTTTTGGTCCTGCATTTAACATAGAAACGCATGCAAAATGCAAACGTTATAAAATGCCGTAGTTAAACATGTTGGCTTCTGTCCTGTTTTTAATGTTCATTTTTATTTATTGCCAGTGCATAAATGATATTGAAAATAATGTGGGGGAAAAATGAGCAATGTGTTTCATAAAATTTTGTACAAAAATATTTATAATTTTGCTTTTACTCTATACTTACATAATTTCAATTACTAGAATATTTTTAATGTAATCATTCATTTCAGTAAAATGAAAAATAGTTTCCAAATGTTTCTATTGAATTTGAAATATTATAATACAAAATCCCACATTCTGTTCAGACTTTTCAGTAGATTATAGATATATTTTCATAGACTTTAATTTCAGTAAAAGAAGGTGACTGCTATAATTATAGTTAAACAATTTGTTTTTATTATTATGGTTGAATTAAATTGGTATGGATTCTTTAAACGTTCCCCTTTAGAGAAACGACTTAGATGTTTTTCAAAAGCATATTAAGACCTTACAATAGATTACAAATAAATAAATTTTTTATAGGCTCTTAAAAACTGACATGGACTATAATTTCACTAATAGAAGGTGGCTGCTATAATTGTAATCAAACAGTTTAATTTATTGTTATGCAGCGATTAAATTAGGGTTGGGTTATTTAGATATTTTTCGTTAGAGAAACGACCTAAATGTTTTCCACAAACAGGAAACAGATGGAACTTCAAATCTGATTGGTGATATGGAGATTCTGAAAGTTAAGATCAGCTAGATCCACCAATAAATAGATAAGCAGAAAACTAACATTACTTATCGATTATCTATCCGATGACAGATGTTATATAAAGTCATACTTTGGGTATGAAATTTTAACTACAGTGCACATATATCATCATCATCATTATCATCATCATCATCATCATCATCTCCTACGTTTATTGACGCAAAGGGTAACAAATTTTAACTACAGTGCACATATGTCTTCATCATCATCATCATCTCCTACGCCTATTGACTCAAAGGGTAACAACTTTTAACTACAGTGCACATATGATGTCATCATCATCATCATCATCATCATCATCATCATCTCCTACGCTTATTGACAAAAAGGGCATAGAATTTTAACTACGGTGCACATATGATGTCATCATCATCATCTCCTACGTTTATTGACGCAAAGGGTGACAAATTTTAACTACAGTGCCCAGATGATGTCATCATCATCATCTTCTACCCCTATTGACGCAAAGGGCATCAAATTTTAAGGACAGCGCACATATGATGTCATCATCATCATCATCATCATCATCATCTCCTCCTACGCCTATTGACGCAATGGGCCTCGGTTAGATTTCGCCAGTCGTCTCTGTCTTGAGCTTTTAATCCAGTACTTCTCCATTCATCATCTACATATGATGCAGGTTAATCCAATTATAAGTGCTCTTAATGTTATGTTACATAACTTATGAATATTTTTTTTTTTTCACTAGAAATTTGTAATGCGTTTTGATGGGAGACACATCTATGGGGCTTTAAGTAATATTCCTTCAGTTAAAACTATTTGATTATTGTAGAATTTGTCTGAATACTAACTAAGATAATATATAGATGAATGAAACAGGATGGTACAGTTTCCTCTCTCGCAGAAGTAATCCAAGAAAGAAAATGTATAGAGATAAAATGTCTTCTTCTTCGACTAAAGCTTTTCCCGCTATGCAGGGTCGCTATTTCTTGAAAGCTGTTTCCAATTTCTTCGGTCTCCGATGTCCTCACTGTGAGATCTTTCTCCTTCATATAGTGATGATATGTAAATAAAGAAATTGATTGCTGGAATGATCAGAGGTCGATGTTCTTTTAGTAGATGTAATTGGGTATTTTCTAATCACCTATGCAATATGCGTTTCTTTCTATAGACATAGATTTAAAAAAACTACTAGAATCGATTTGTTAGAAGCCATAGAAACTGTTGATTAATAACTATTGGAATTATTTATAGGAAAACTCTAACGCTATAACCCTTTGAAACTATTGATTGATAATTCTGTGCTGGATTTATGAATTTATTGCATTTAAGGTAGTAAGGTTTTGGAAGTTAACTTTGCTTTAAACATTTCCATAACTGAAGCTAAATCAATATTTCAACTGATCGCCAAATTATATGTACAAAAAATTGTAGAAAAATTCGTTGATAGACTATGAAATATGCATATTTACTAATGAGTTGACCTCGAATATTAGTTGATTTATATATATATATATATATATATATATATATATATATATATATATATATATATATATATATATATATATATATATATACATACATATGTATGTATATATATAAATATATATATATATATATATATATATATATATATATATATATATATATATATATATAAATATATAATGTATAGAGTATATATATATATGTATGTATATATGTATATATGTGTGTGTATATATATATATATATATGTGTATATATATATATATATATATATATATATATATATATATATATATA
>NC_090744.1:125014563-125019563 GCF_036898095.1 Palaemon carinicauda | reverse complement strand
AGAAGCAAGAGAAGAAAAAAGTAAAGGGAACTGAAAATAAAATAACTACAAGTAAACCGCATCCCAATTGACGTTGCTTATATATATATATATATATATATATATATATATATATATATATATATATATATATATATATATATATATATATGTTGCGGTGACCAAAGGATCTAACGAGTTTGAGCGGGACTCGAACCCCAGTCGGGCGATCACCTAACAAGGACGTTACCCATAAGTCTGCTACTACATCTGCCTGGATTCGAATGCATACATGCATATTATATATATATATATATATATATATATATATATATATATATATATATATATATACCGATATATATATATATATATATATATATATATATATATATATATATATATATATATATATACAGACTTACATATGTCTGTATATTTATATATATACAGTATATATATATATATATATATATATATATATATATATATATATATATATAGAGAGAGAGAGAGAGAGAGAGAGAGAGAGAGAGAGAGAGAGAGAGAGAGAGAGTAGATGTTTGCCATTATATAAAAATACGAATTTAGTTTGGCATTGAAGGAAATATTTTTTTTTTTTAAATAAAAAGGTAGCGTGGTCCCACAAATATTTTATTTGTTAATTTTGCATCATATTTCTTTGCGTTAATATAAGATGAAAATATATTTTTGTTTCATATCAAATATGAATATAAGGACAATAGTTATCGTTCTATTTACTGAGAGAAATTGTTTATACATTCTGTTCCTTCCCTCTACCCTTTTATATCCCTTTATTTTTCTCGTTGATTCTCGAAATCAAGTTATTGATACTTTCAGATCCCCCGCCCCTCCTATCTCTAAACATTTAAACGTTCAAATTAATTCGCTCAATCCAAGAGCAAATGGAGTCTCCACGGATGAACTAAAAGCAGTCTTTGAAAGATCTGAAAATCCTTGTTGTAGTGGCCGCCAGAATGGGGTTCGAGTCCCACTCAAACTCGTTAGTTTCTTTGGTCGCTTCAACCTTAACATCCTTGTGAGCTAAGGATGGGGGTTTGGGGTAGCCCCTAGGGCTATATGCTGAGTCATCAGTAGCCATTGTCTGGCCGTACATGGTCCTAGCTTGGGTGGAGAGGGGGCTTAGGGGCTATCATATGTATATATGGTCAGTCTCTAGGGCATTGTAATGCTTGATAGGACAATGTCACTGTTCCTTGCTTCTGCCATTCATGAGCGACCTTTAAACTCTCTCTCTCTCTCTCTCTCTCTCTCTCTCTCTCTCTCTCTCTCTCTCTCTCTCTCTCTCTCTCTCTCTCTCTCTTTCATACAAGACAAAAGCTGTGGATTTTACTTTGATCCGCTCTTGCTGTCTGATCGTACTTCATTGTTTTCTCTGATAATAGGAAAGGTTGAAGTCCTATCTTTTCCGTGTCTGCTGGCTAGATGTGTTACTTGATACTTCATTACAAATTGGGTCTCTGAAAGGTATAGATTATTTCAAAAAGAGCCAATGGAGGTTTTCTAAGAAGAGGAGAGATCAATTTACCTGTTTAATTTCATCCGAGATAAAGGAAGTATTGTCTTCATAAGTCTTTTAACTATCTATGACTGAGAATTCTTGGAGGTATTGTCTCTCTAAATCTTTCAATTCCTGTTTCTCTATACAAGAGAGATTTTCTACTCTTTTTATTAAAAGGGTTGAATTAGATAATCAGTATCTACGTTCCTCAATTTTTTTTTTTTCATTTGCTTTATAAAAAAAGAAATTTGATATTATGATAGATAATTCTTTATATTCTTTTTCTTATTGGTGGGAAGCAATATTTTATTCACCGGGATTTTTAAATCAATATTTTGTTTGACAATGAATTTTTTTAAGATAATTGTAAAAAATGTTTTTGAAAAAATTATTTTCCATTTTTATATGTATTGCAATACACAAAAATCAATGTGAATATTCAAATTCTTGTCAATTCTTCATTATATAAAATTGAACGAAGTAAACATCTATCCCATGACAGCCTAGTATAATTATTTGAATATTTATGCATTTCTTTGAATTACTGTAGATCATATATATGCGTAAAAAGTTAGAATTTTTCAGAAATAGATAATTATCAGTTGTGGATACTTTTGTTTAATTTTCAAAAACAGAATTGATTTCTATCCATTGAAATGCCGATAGTTCTAACTAAGTAAAGGAAAAAGCAGTGCATTACTGTAATGAATTAACCTTAAAGCATATTGGTATCTTAATACAGAAATCCACATCAAATCGTAAACGATAAACTTAGTTTGGGTGAACATGCCAGGCAAGGTAGCTTTAGTGTACTCTGGATCTGACATTTCTTCCACGGTTTAGTTTTTCTTTGGGAAAACTTTACCCCCAGACTGCTTTCGGAGAATTTTGAAAAAAAAAAACTTTAAAGACAATTTTACCACATACTGCTTTCGGAGAATTTTGAAAAAAAAAAACTTTAAAGACAATTTTACCACATACTGCTTTCGGAGAATTTTGAAAAAAAAAAAAAAAAACTTTAAAGACAATTTTACCCCAGACTGCTTTCGGAGAATTTTGAAAAAAAAAACTTTAAAGACAATTTTACCACATACTGCTTTCGGAGAATTTTGAAAAAAAAATACTTTAAAGACAATTTTACCACAGACTCCTTTCGGAGAATTTTGAAAAAAAGCTTTAAAGACAATATTATCTATAATCATATCATGAAATATTGAATAGTGTACATTGGAGCTGACATTTCTTCCACGGTGTAGTTTTTCTTTGGGAAAACTTTACCCCAGACTGCTTTCAAAGATTTTTGAAAAAACAAGGGTTTAAACACAGTTTTGTATATAATATTATTTTAAACATATTGCATAGTGTTCATTGGATCTGACATTTCTTCCACGGTTTATTTTTTCTTTGGAAAAACTTTACCCCAGACGGCTTTCAGAGAATTTTGAAAAAAAAAAAAAAATAGACAATTTTATCCATAACCTTATTTGGAAAATAATAAAACAATATCCATGTGTTTACAACGCTAATTAAGAATGTCGATTCACAAACTTCATCTATTTAAACTGATTAGGAATGATTTATGAATAATTATCTTGTCAACTAGTTTACGAGTCTGGTGACAAGTTCAGTTCTCTCATATCGAAGATCTCTCTCTCTCTCTCTCTCTCTCTCTCTCTCTCTCTCTCTCTCTCTCTCTCTCTCTCTCTCTCTCTCTCTATATATATATATATATATATGTTATATATATATATATATATATATATATATATATATATATATATATATATATATATATATATATATATATATATATATATATATATATATATATGTTCCCCTCCCTCACTGAACGTCCCTATCTCTCCCTTCACCAACTTCGTCGCGAACGTTATGTGTTGAGGAGGCGTATATTTTTTGTCTGTGTGTGTGTGTTTGTTTGAGATTGGGTTTGCGATTCGCATTACTCAAAAACTATTTGACTGAACCTCATGAAATTTGGTGGGATGAATGGCCATGATTCAAGGACAATTTGATGAGATTTTGAGTGATTAGATCATAAGTCAAGGCTAAGGTCACGAAAAGGTCAAAAAATTCTTTTTGCCTTATTGTGGCCAATTATTATCTGATTTGCATGAAACTAGCGTCAAAATCAGTAGAACTTCCAAAGTTCAAAGCTGCAACAAATGTTTTTATGTTGAACAGACTGACATAAGTCGTTTTATAAATTATATATGACATTGTTTTGACGTTTTTACTGTTTTTAGAATGATATATTTTTAATTTATTCTCATCATTTATTTATTTCGTTATTTCCTTTCCTCACTGAGGTATTTTTCCTTGTTGGAGCCCTTGCTAACCCTACTAGGGTTGTAGCCTGGCTAACAACAACAACAACAACAACATCAACAATAATAATAATAATAATAATAATAATAATAATAATAATAATAAAATGTGGATCATTCAATTGCCAATCTTGATATAGGCGAAGGTATGCGCTTTCCGAGTTCCCGTTCTAGTTGTATATATGTTTGTTTGTCAGTATGCAGTCAATTCAAAAACTATTTAAAACACCAAAATTGGTCTTTTTCTTTTGAGGCTTTTCGGAAGAACTCTCTAGACCAGGGAATTTGCGGTAATCCATCACCGAGTAATAATGATAATGATGGACATTTTAATTAATCGGAATATAAAACTGCTAAACTAGGTAATTCATAAGGCAATTCTTCACGTGAAATAAGCTGAAATGATGATAAACTGTGTATGATTTCAGTGACGTGCTAAATTATGATAGTGGAAATGTTTTAATGAGAGAGAGAGAGAGAGAGAGAGAGAGAGAGAGAGAGAGAGAGAGAGAGAGAGAGAGAGAGAGAGAGAGAGAGAGAGATAATTTTCTTTTTTTAATCACTTTATTGCACACATTGTCATCAAGACATTTTAGTACATGGTAACAGTAATATTGTTTGAGAGAGAGAGAGAGAGAGAGAGAGGAGAGAGAGAGAGAGAGAGAGAGAGAGAGAGAGAGAGAGAGAGAGAGAGAGACAGAGTTATTCTTTGAAAAGCAGATATACATGAGAATGCAATAAATATGCACTGAGAGAGAGAGAGAGAGAGAGAGAGAGAGAGAGAGAGAGAGAGAGAGAGAGAGAGAGAGAGAGAGAGAGAGAGAGAGTTAGCTTAAGGAAAAACCGAATGAAATCTGGAAAATTTATTTATAAAAATAATTAAATGTTACTGGACGTACGAGTATTTTTGTTTGTTTTAAGAGTAATGATTGATAATAGACAAAATGATTGGTAATAGAAAAATTATCTAATTATGTTTTATTACTCCTGATGAAAATGATCTCCCGTAATTGCATACTTGTGCGCAATATAGCATGGCATTAGACGTAGGAAATCTTTCATTGAAAAAAAAAAATAATATTAATGTCGATCAAATTTGCTTGGGGGTTACACTCGGACATGCGGTTCTATGT
>NC_090744.1:125002063-125007063 GCF_036898095.1 Palaemon carinicauda | reverse complement strand
TCTTCTTCTTCTTCTTCTTCTTCTTCTTCTTCTTCTTCTTCTTCTTCTTCTTCTTCTTCTTCTTCTTCTTCTTCTTCTTCTTCTTCTCTCTTTTCCTTTTTTTTTTTTTACACGAACACTAGTTGGAGAGAATGTGTGATGTGATTGCACGGCAACAGTATTGCATGTCCTATTCCATTATAAGCAGGTCTTCTGAGGGATAGAAAGTCCTCTGAAGAAGACGAGCAATAATGCAATATGATCAAAGATTATCCTGTCATTTGTCGGAGATGAAGGACTAATGGATAGCTTATTTTTGGCACGTAGTTTTCTTGTGTCGTTGAATTATATGTCAACAAAGACAACGTGTTTCTATTTCTTTCGTGTTCCTATCCTCCCGAAATGCAATATGTTTTGTTTATTATTCCCACGTTGATATCCTGTCTTAAGAGAGAAAGTCGTTAGCTGCTCTACATTTCCTCGTAAAATCTATTTCAATTTGAAAATTATGTTTATTGCAATTGGAAGTTCCTAAGTCAGACATAAGAAGTACATTTATATCATTTCCTAAGAGAGAAAGCCAGTAGCTGCCCAACATTTCCATGTAAGATCTATTTGAAATTAAAGGTTATGTTTATTGCAATTAGAAGTTAATATTTCAGACATAAGAAGAACATTGAGAGAGACAGTCGTTAGCTGACCAACGTTTCCTTGTAAAATATATTTCAAATTAAATATTTTTCTTCTATTTTATAAATAAGAAGAATTAACAACTAATAAGGACTGGGTACAGTAAAACAATTTTTCATTGATTGTTATTTAATTGATGATTCTTACTTTAAGTTGACGTTTGCCTTCACAGTAAAGGTTATGTTTGAAGATTCCTTTATGCAAAAGATGTCTCGTAGAAATAATTGTTACCTCTAGTTTTCTTGCTTTTCTGTTTATTTTTCCTGTCTTATTGTATTCTCCACTTATCTCTCCCTGATTTTTTGGTATTTATCCTTCTAAAGGATTAACATTTTCCAGTGCACACTCATTCGTGTTTGATAGTCCAGAAGACTAGTCTTTTCATCTTTTGACGTCCTCTTCCTCAATTTGGATATTTCCATCTTCATCTTTAATAATTCCTTCCTCTCCTACATCCTCCCTGTATATTTTTTGCTTCTTGTGTTCCCATTATCTATCCTGGCTTCTCCCTTTTACTGCATATTGCCTAGTATAGTCTCGAAGACTTCGTCACTATTGGTAGGATCAAGAATGTTTAGAAATATCTCTTCATAAAACCCTAAAGATCACGGTAACTTTGTAGTGTGCCTTACATGAAATTGAAGTCTCCATAAGAAATAGGCAGTATATATATTTGTTTTCATGAAAGTTTTTTTTTTTTTTTTTTTTTTTTTTTTTTTTTTTTTTTTTTATTGAAGCGTAATTCATCAGATAATAAAGAAAAAGTCATGATTATAGCGATTCCAAGTCCTGCTCAGACTCGTTAGTGCCTTTAGTGTCTGCAACCTTACCATCCTTGTGAGCTAAGGTTCGGGGTCTATCTTTCGAGTCATCAGCAGCCAATGCCTTGCCCTCCCTGGTCCTAGTTTGGGTCTCTATGGCATTGTCCTGCTTGCTAGGGCAATGTCACTGTCCCTTGCCTCTGCCATTCATGAGTGACCTTTAAACATACAAACACGTGGCATGTTTTATGATTTCATCCTGATGTTAAATTTTAATTTTGAAATTTTATTCTTTTCAAATGTCAAGTTTTTTCGTCATTGCAGAGCATTATTCAATATGGCTATCAAAAAAAAAAAATAAAAAAATAAAAGATAAATGGGGGGTTGCAATTATCCTTGCATCCAATTTTCCTCACAAAGCGTATCATTTCCTAATCACTTTTATTATAAAAGTTGTAAATTGAATTTTGCAAATGTGTTTTGGTGTAACGGTTCACAGACACACATGGAGGATATCATCTCGTTATAGATGTAAATGATTTATAATTTTCATATACTCAAATGGCTTGGATATCACGTCTGTATATACCATCTGGTGAGCAATTATTCACCAAATACTCAAAACGAAGTGTAATAATTCCTGACTTCTACGCCGACCGCCTTCAACGTTCGTAGGGGAAAAAAAAATGGCCTTGTATATCAAAAGAAAATTGAAGTTGAAATGAAGGATCTGGAATTTTTAAAAGTGATTGTGACCGATTTGTTAAGCTTGATAAATCATCATCCTCTCCTCCTACGCCTATTGGGCCGAAGGGCCTCGGTTAGATTTCGCCAGTCTTCTCTATCATGAGCTTTTAAATCAATATTTCTCCTGTTATCATCTACTTCACGCTTCATAGTTCTCAGCAAGGTAGGCCTTGGTCTTCCAACTCTTTTAGCGCCTTGTGGAGCCCAGCTAAACGTTTGGTGAACTAATCTCTCTTGGGGAGTGCGAAGATCATGCCCAAACCATTTCCATCTACCCCTCATCATGATCTCATCCACATATGGCACTCAAGTAATCTCTTATAGTTTCATTCCTAATCATGCCCTGTCATTTAACTCCCAATATTCTTCTTAAGGCTTTGTTCTCAAATCTAAAAAATCTGCTGGATAATATTTTATTGTCATACCGATGCTTACTACAGCCTACCCTAATTATCAAAGCAGTTGTTTACATAATTTATTTGGTAGCTGTTACATCTACCTATAATGTTCTGAGAAATGCGGACATAGTATAATTGATTAGCTGATGATTGATATATAGCAGTAGCATGTTATCCAATCTGAAGCTGGATGCAAGACAGTTCGTATCCTCGAAAGGTCGGTTTGGAATTAGACGATTTAGCTAATCAATGAAAAGAAATAAACCGTCTGATCATTCCTTTAGGTTACTATTATAATGACCTGAATATACTGTCGAGAATTATAATTAACTCCGCGCCAGTAAATCGTGAAGGAAAATAGCTCCTACCTCCCCACCCAGCTCGAGGTCAAAATGCTGACGTGGGCTCAATGTAACGTGTTTATGGTATGCAGCCTTTGGTAGCTCTGTTTACTTGTCTGTTGCTCACTCTCGTCAAGTAGAACCCGGAACGAACAATGGAATTATTTCATAGGTGATAATTCAAGTTCCAAACCCGGCAACATAATCTTTGCGTTCTTTTGCCTATTCCACACGTCTGAAAATGTTTTTCTAGAATTGTCATTGTCTTCATATAAATAGACATTACTTATTTTAGGGTTGTGGTGGCCGATGTGAAACGTTCCTGACTGGTAGATACCAGACTGTTGCTCGAGTCCCGCTCAAACTCGTTAGTTCCTTTGGTCGCTGCAACCTCACCATCTTCGTGAGCTAAGGATGTGTGTGGTACTTTGGAGGACCGTATAGATCTATCTGCTGAGTCATCAGCAACCATTGTTTGGCCCTCCTTGGTCATAGCTTGGGTGTAGAGGAGCTTGGGTGCTAATCATATGTATATATAGTTTCAAGGCATTGTATTGCTCGATAGGGTAATATCACTGTTCCTTGCCCCTGCGATTCATGAGCGGCCTATAAACCTTTAAACCTATATTGTTAGGCCTTACACTTTCTGTGGCAAAGAAGCTTATGATCGCCGTAACTCCTGTTATGCTATGGTAAGCAGCTCTTCTAGGAGAAGGACACTCCAAAATCAAACCATTGTTCTCTAGTCTAGGGTAGGGCCATAGCCTCTGTACCATGGTCTTCCACTGTCTCGGGTTGGAGTTCTCTTGCTTGAGGGTACACTCGGGCACACTATTCTATCTAATTTCTCTTCCTCTTGTTTTGTTAAAGTTTTTGTTATAGTTTATATAGGAAAGATTTATTTTGGTGTTATGGCTGTTCTTAAAATATTTTATTTTTCCTTGTTTCCTTTCCTCACTGGGACATTTTCCTTGTTGGAGCCCTTGGGCCTATAGCATCCTGCGTTTCCAACTAGGGTTGTAGCTTAACAAGTAATAATAATAATAATAATAATAATAATAATAATAATGATAATGATAATGATGATGATGATGATGTTTAGCAATTGTTTTGATGCTTAATATTTTTAGGCTATTAAAGGATAATGATTCTCTAAATGCCAGTTTGTATGTCTTTCGACCATTAAGAGAAATATCCTACAGAGATACCTAGAGAGAGAAAGTGGGGTGGAATTATTTTAACCATGGTATGGTTTTACTAAACTCATATATACTAATTTTCAATAAGAATATATCTATTCAAATAAAAAGTAAGAGCTTCATAATGAGTGTCAATAGCCATTACACTCTTTGCTTTATCAAGGCAAGTACCATAAAAAAAAAATCATTAATAGACAAAAACGGAGGGCGAAATTATTTTAAACTTGGTATGTTTTTACAAAACTGATATAATCTAATTTTAATTAATAATTACACACACACACACACACACACACACACACACATATATATATATATATATATATATATATATATATATATATATATATATATATATATATATATATTTAAGTAGAAACTGAATGCCCCATAATGAGTGTCAATCACAATTACTCTGTTTGCTTTATCAAAGGAAGTACCATAAAAAAATCATTCATAAAATAAAAAGATTGAAAACAACCTACTTATTTGCAATCAAAAGATTCATTATCACACATATTCATAAATGACTAAAAATATAGATAACACATACACGCAAGTGTTATTAACTGAATGTGTTATTAACTGTTATTAACACATAATGTTCCACAACAGTGCATATATCATGATGTTGATTTATATTTTCTTACCATTTTTGCTGACCTGGTGCAAAAGTATCGGATTAGATTTCTTCTTCTTCTCCCCAACTTATTAGTCGTAAACTATAATAAGTTAACCGATAGAGTCAATTTTCTCCATCCCTTTCTAGTCCATGCATCTTCTCTCCCCCCCCCCAGTCCTATCCCACCCATATGCGTACTCACCACATCCATCCATCTCTAGATGTCAGGATGCCAGATAACTCATAATCGATCAATCAATCAA
>NC_090744.1:124982063-124984563 GCF_036898095.1 Palaemon carinicauda | reverse complement strand
TTTATGTTTCAAGATTTTCCTTTTCCACAAGTAAAAATATTTTAACTCTTGAAAACAAGAATTCCACATAGGTAGTATATGTAATTAAGTTTATGTGCCTCTGGATTTTGCGTTTCCACAAGCAAATATATTTTAAATGTTCTCTTGGGAAGAAATTCCACATATGCAATAGATGTGCATTCGTTTATGGATTTCTGGATTTTGCTTCTCCACAAACAAATATATTTTAACTTCTCTTGGAAACAAATGCCACATATGCGGTATATGGTCTTCAGTTTATGTTTCAAGATTTTGCTTTTCCACAAGTAAATATATTTTAACTCTTGATAACAAAAATTCCACATATGAAATATTTGTGCTTCGGTTTGTGTCTAGATTTTGCTTTACCGCAAGCAAATATATTTTAACTGTGCTCTTGAGAAGAAATTTCACATAGAGTGTATATGTGATTCAGTTTATGTGTTTCAAGAATTTACTTTTCCACAAGTAAATATATTTTAACTCTTGAAAACTAGAATTCCACATTAGCAGTATATGTGATTCAATTTATGTCTCTGGATTTGGATTTTACATAAGCAAGTATATTTTAACTGTTCTCTTGAGAAGAAATTCCACATATGCAATAGATGTGCTTCGGTTCATGGGAGTCTGGATTTTGTTTTTCCGCAAACAAATATGTTTTGAACTCATCTCCTGAAAAGAAATTCCACATATGCAGTATATGGTCTTCAGTTTGTGTGTTTCAAGATTTTACTTTTCCACAAGCAAATATATTTTAACTGTTCTCTTGAAACAAATTCCACATATGCAGTATATGTGCTTCGGTTTGTGTGTTTCAAAATTTTGCTTTCCTACAAGTAAAAATATTTCAACTCTTGAAAACAAGAATTCCACATAGGCAGTATATGTGATTCAGTTTATGTGTTTGTCGATTTTGATTTTCCACAAGCAAATATATTTTAACTGTTCCTTTGAGAAGAAATTCCACTAATGCAGTATATGGTCTTCAACTTATGTGTTTGCGGATTTTGCTTTTTCCACAAGGACATATATTTCAACTCTTGAAAACTAGAATTTCACATAGGCAGTATATGTGATTCAGTTTATGTGTTTTTGGAATTTGCTTTTCCACAAGAAAATACATTTTAACTCTTATCTTGAAAATAATTCCACACATGTAGTATATGGTCTTCAGTTGATGTGCTTCTGGATTTGGATTTTCCACAAGCAAATATATCTTAACTGTTCTCTTGAAAAGTAATTCCAAATGTTAGTGCATGTGCTTCGGTTTATGTGTCTCTGGATTTTGCTTTACCACAAACAAATATATTTGAACTCTTCTCTTGAAAAGAAATTCCACTTATTCAGTATATGTGATTCAGTTTGTGTAACTGGATTTTGCTTTTTCACAAACAAATATATTTTAACTCTTATCTTGAAAATAATTCCACACATGTAGTATATGGTCTGCAGTTTATGTGTTTGTGGATTTTGCTTTTTCCACAAGCAAATATATTTTAACTGTTCTCTTGAGAAGAAATTCCAAATGTTTGTACATGTTCGGTTTCTGCGTTTCTGGATTTTGCTTGACCACGAGCAAATATATTTTAACTCTTCTCTTGAAACAAGATTCCCCATATGCAGTATATGGTCTTCAGTTTATATGTTTCTGGATTTTGCTTTTCCACGGACAAATATATTTTATCTCTTATCTTGAAAAAAATTCCACACATGTAGTATATGGTCTGCAGTTTATGTTTGTGGATTTTGCTTCCCCACCAACATATTTTTATTAATCTCATTTAGGAAACCAGTAAGATTGGATAATTATAAACGCCTAAATTCCCATAATTAATTTAGAGATTGATAGATATTTAAATGCTTTCGTTTTTTTTCAGTACATGTTTTTCGGTTTATGTATTTATGGATTTTGCTTTACCATTATCAAATATATTTCTACTTTTCGCTTGAAAAACAAACTGTAAGAATGAATGTCTATAAACGCCTAAATTATCGGAAAAATTTATGAATATGATGTGTAATAAAAATATGTTCGTCTCCAAACGCCATTGATTATAGATTAATTTTTGGTTTATTATATTAAATACTATTGTATATTTTATTACCGCAAGTCTTTTTTTATGCACATCCTTTCAATAAAAATATTTTCCCTCCATATAATTATCTATTCATTTTAATACTGTTTTACAGGTAAATCAATAATTAGTACAGTTGTCTTCATTAATTCCGGTACACTTCACGGCAAGATAAGGAGACGTCTGACAGCTGTACATTGTAGCAAGTAACACTGTGTTTAGCACAATAAAAATCAACGGCTTTGTTTTAAAGAAAGCGTTTCCAACTGTTTCTCTTGCTAAACGCAGCATTACCTGCTACAATGTAAAACTGTCAGATGTCTCCATAAGCTTCCAAAGAAGTGTACCGAAATTAGTGAAGCCAACTGTACCTTCATTAGAAATGCTTCAACTTACACAGTCAC
>NC_090744.1:124971811-124974311 GCF_036898095.1 Palaemon carinicauda | reverse complement strand
TCTTATAGCATCATGCTTTTTCAACTAGGGTTGTAGCTTAGCTAGTAAAAGAATATATATATATATATATATATATATGTGTGTGTGTGTGTGTGTGGATGTGTGTATATGTATGTATATATATACATATATATATATATATATATATATACATATATAATGTATGTAGATGTGATCAGATATACAAAGTTCTGGCAAGAAAACAAGAATGATGATAGAATAATTATTAGAAGAAGAATATTGTTAGTTCAGATTTTTATAGTGTGTAGACGTGAGGGTAAATATCTTGGTGTTGAAAGAAAAACCCTTACAAGACTATGTGTTATGTAGCTTATACACTAATGAATGATATAATGTAGAACATTGTGAAAAATATATGAAAAAGGTTTAGTAAATATAGAGGAAAAGTCTGGCGGTAAGGGAAAAACGCTACAAAGAAATACAACGAGTCTCTTGCGAAACATTTACATAAATCGTGGCTGTCTATGGAATACAGCGTGGGTGTTAATGAAATACAGTGTGGAAATGTTTAAAGGCTTTGTATAGACAAATAAAGAGAGGGTTTTGAATGCATATGTAGAAAAAGAAGTGTTGATTCAGTTGTGGAGAAACTATTATTATTATTATTATTATTATTATTATTATTATTATTATTATTATTATTATTACTACTACTACTACTAGTAGTAGTAGTAGTAGTAGTAGTATTAGCTAAGCTACAACCTTAGTTGGAAAAGCAGGATTCTATAAGCCCAAGGGGTCCAACAGGGAAAATAACCCAGTGAGGAAAGGAAATAAGGAAGCAAATAAACTACAAAAGAAGTGATGTACAATCAAAGTTTTTTGATACATTAGTAACATTAAAATAGATCTTTCATAAATAAATTATAAACAACTTCAAAATAACAAGAGGAAGAGAAATAAGATAGAATAGTATGCCCGGGTGTACCCTCAAGCAGAAGAACTCTACCCCAATACAGTGGAAGTCCATGATACAGAGAGGAAGAGAAGTAAGATAGCATAGTGTGCTCGAGTGTACCCTCAAGCAAGAGAACTCGACCTCAAGACAGTGGTATACCATGGTACGGAGGGGAAGATAAGAAAGATAGCATAGTGTGCCCGAGTGTACCCTCAAGCAAGAGAACTCTAACCCAAGACAGTGGAAGACCATCGTATAGAGGTTATGCTGTGTGTGGAGATTGGAAAGGGTGGTGAATGTAGAAACAGCTGAGCATAGGAGATTAATGATGTTTTGTGGTGTTTCCGTAATACTTTGCCGTGGAAAAAATAGGAGAGAGGTGATTGGTAGACTGGGCGAATGGTGCATTTGAAATGAATGTCTTTTTGAGCAGTTTTAGAATGTATCTCTCGGAGTATCCCCTTCTCACCAAGGTGGGACTAATCCCTCCCCCCTACCCCAAGGTTGGGGAGAGACCAGTTAGTTATACGTCTGGCAATGCTGCTAAGCGTGACCAGAAAGAAGTTTTTATATATATATATATATATATATATGTGTGTGTGTGTGTGTGTATATGTGTGTGTGTGTGTGTGTGTGTGTGTATGTATTATAGCCATGAAAGGAAAATGTAGAGGCTTCAGTATAGTCAATACTTTCGTCCATTAGGGTATCAACACACTCAACAATGAGTCGACGAAAATACCAACTCCATTCAAGTCTTTTCATTTCCCCTCTCGTGGCTATAGCATCATTTGTAATCATTACGTGGGAGGTATCTTCCTGGACAAACTAAACTCCAGATAGATTCCAGAATTCCAGGGAAACTGGATTAACGTTTCTCCATTTATTACATGGCATCAATGTGTATTTCAAACCACTTCTTTACATGGCTTTTCATCAGGTCTACATCGGTTGAGCTATGGAATGAAACTTTAATATAAAAGGTGATGGTGGTGAGAATTTTAAGATATACAAAATATTTGAATACTCTGAAAAAATTATAGAAAATTCTAAATAAGAACTAAGATTCTTTGAAAGAATTGATGAAATTACTATATTATTATTATTATTATTATTATTACTTACTAAGCTACAACCCTAGTTGGAAAAGCAGTATGCTATAAGCCCTGGGGCTCCAACAGGGAAAATAGCTCAGTGAGGAAAGGAAAAAAGGAAAATAAAATATTCTAAGAAGAGTAACAACAATAAATATCTCCTATATAAACTATAAAAACTTTAACAAAACAAAAGGAAGAGAAATAAGATAGGAGAGTGTGCTCGAGTGTACCCTCAAGCAAGAGAACTCTAACCCGAGACAGTGAAAGGCCATGGTACAGAGGCTATGGCACTACCCAAGACTAGAGAACAGTGGTTTGATTTTGGAGTGTCCTTCTCCTAGAAGAGCTGCTTACCATAGCTAAAGAGTCTCTTCTACCCTTACCAAGAGGAAAGTGGTACTGAACAATTACAGTGCGACAACCCCTTGGGTGATGAAGAATTGTTTGGTAATCTGTGTTGTCAGGTGTATGAGGATAGAGGAGA
>NC_090744.1:124961811-124964311 GCF_036898095.1 Palaemon carinicauda | reverse complement strand
ATTATTTATATATATACAAATTTATATATATATATATATATATATATATATATATATATATATATAATATATATATATGTATGTATATGTGTATATATATGCGTATATATGTATATATATATATATATATATATATATATATATATATGTATATGCGTATATATGTATATATACACACACACACACACACACACACATATATATATATATATATATATATATATATATATAGGAAATAACAAATATAATAAACATTATCATCCTTTCATGGGTAAAATCAGTTAGTAACCGTTTCATCTAGAAAATTATTTTTTTTCTATCATGATATTGGAAAATGTTTTATTCACCCGGTACGCAGAATAATCTTTTCGAAAACTGAAAAGCCAATTTGTTGCATATTAGGCACATTGAATTGAACTATTGGAATGCATTTTTGCCCTAATGCGTGTAATAGGCAAAAGCCCTCCACCCCCATTTATCATTAAAACGGAATAAAAAAAGAATAAATGGACATGCAAACGACATCAATTTGGGGATAACCTCTCACCCACAACCGTGTTCGACATGTATAGTACATGGGCTTCTGTTTATGTGCCTTTGGATTTTGCTTTACCGCAAGTAAATATAATTTAACTCTTGAAAACAAGAATTCTACATGTGCAGTATATGGTCTTCTTATTGTGTTTCAAAATTTTGCTTTCCTACAAGTAAAAATATTCTAAGTCTTGAAAACAAAAATTCCACAAATGAAATATGTGTTCTTCTGTTTATGTGTCTCTGGATTTTGCTTTACCGCAAACAAATATATTTTCACTTCTCTTGAAACAAATTCCACATATGCGGTATATGGTCTTCAGTTTGTTTCTGGATTTTGCTTTTCTACTAACAAATGTATTTCAACTCTTCTCTTAAAAACAATAATTCCACGTAGGCAGTATATGGGCTTCGTTTTACGTGTCTCTGGATTTTGCTTTACCGCAAACAAATATATTTTAACTGTTCTCTTGAAACAAATTCCACATATGCAGTAAATGGTCTTCAGTTTGTGTGTTTCAAGATTTTGCTTTTCTACAAGTAAAAATATTTTAACTCTTGAAAACAAGAATTCCATATAGGTAGTATATGTAATTAAGTTTATTAGCCTCTGGATTTTGCTTTTCCACAAGCAAATATATTTTGAATGTTCTCTTGGGAAGAAATTCCACATATGCAATAGATGTGCTTTCGTTTATGGGTTTCTGGATTTTGCTTCTCCACAAACAAATATATTTTAACTTCTCTTGAAACAAATTCCACATATGCAGTATATGGTCTTCAGTTTATGTTTCAAGATTTTGCTTTTCCACGAGTAAATATGATTTAACTGTTCAAAATAAGAATTCTACATATGCAGTATATGTGATTCAGTTTATGTGTCTGTGGTTTTGGATTTTCCACAAACAAATATATTTTAACTGTTCTCTTGAAACAAAATCCACAAATGCAATATATGGTCTTCAGTTTGTGTGTTTCAAGATTTTGCTTTTCCACAAGCAAATATATATATATTTCAACTCTTATCTTGAAAATAATTCCACACATGTAGTATATGGTCTTCAGTTTGTGTTTGTGGATTTTGCCTTTCCACAAGCAAATATATTTTAACTGTTCTCTTGAGGCGAAATTTCAAATATGCAGTATATGTGATTCAGTTTATGTGTTTGTGGATTTTCTTTTTCCACAAGCAAATATATTTTAACTGTTCTCTTGAGAAGAAATTCCAAATATACAGGATATGGACTTCGGTTCCTGTGTTTCAGGATTTTCCTTTTCCTCAAACAAATTATTTTAACTCCTCGATTTTGCTTTTTCACAACCAAATATATTTTAATTCTTATCTTGAAAATAATTACACACATGTAGTATATGGTCTGCAGTTTATGTTTGTGGATTTTACTTTTCCACAAACAAATATATTTGAATTCTTATCTTGAAAATAATTCCAAATATGCAGTATATGGTCTTCGGTTTATGTGTTTCTGGATTTTGCTTCACCACCAACATATACATATTAATATCTTTAAAGAAACCAGTAAGATTGCATAATTATAAACGCCTAAATTCCCCTAATCATTTTAGAGATTGATAGATATTAAAATACTTTCATTTTTTACAGTACATGTTCTTCGGTTTATGTATTTATGGATTTTGCTTTACCATTATCAAATATATTTCTACTTTTCGCTTGAAAAACAAACTCTAAGAATGGATGTCTATAAACGCCTAAATTATCGGAAAAATTTCACAATACGATGTGTAATGAAAATATGTTCGTTTCCAAATGCCATTGATTATAGTGTAATATTTGGTTTATTGTATTAAATACTATTGTATATTCTATTACCGCAAGTCTTTTTTATGCACATCCTTTCAATAAAAAATTTTCCCTCCATATAATAATCTATTCATTGTAATACTGTTTTACAGGTAAATCAATAATTAGTACAATTGTCTTCATTAA
>NC_090744.1:124946811-124949311 GCF_036898095.1 Palaemon carinicauda | reverse complement strand
TTATATATATAGATAGTTGTATACTATATATATATATATATATATGTATGTATATATACACACATATATATATATATATATATATATATATATATATATATATATATATTCCTGAGTGGGGATACCTTGACATGGTGAAAGAGTTTGCATATGGTCATGAACAGCAAGTCTGTACTAGGTGAGGCCACCCATACTAGGTTGGTTAACAATCAGACGAAAATCTCCCACCGTCACCAATCTACACTGGCCAGCGTTGTGATGAAACTGGCCAAACCTCAGACATTAATTGACATGCCTCATATCTCTGTACAATTCAGGGCTAGAAAACCACCACATATCTATCTATCTGTCTATCTATATATCTATCTATCTATATATGTGTATATATAAATGTGTGTATATATATATATATATATATATATATATTCGTATACTGTGTATATAAGTATACATATATATATATATATATATATATGCATGCAGTATATATCCTGAATTCGACAGGAGGAAATTCACAAGATTCAAAATCAACTCCTACATCCGACTGGGCTAAAGTCTAATGTTTACCGTAATTCCTATCAGGGCTACTTACTTTACTCACTTTAAGGGCTGCTTATCTGGTCCTGTACAACAGTGGAACCCTACTCGCTACAGGACTCCCACGGTCGTTTTATGATGTTCATTCGAAAGCATTTAATATTTCACAATGCATATTGTTCGTTTACTGTTTGAACATCACTATCAAAACACTCGATGAATTAAAGTTTTCAGTTTCCTCTTGAAAGACCCAATATCCTCAATTATTCGGATGTTTCGTGGGAGACTATTGTATAGTCTCGGGGCCTCATATTTAAAGGCTCTAGAGCAGTGGTTCCCAACCTTTTTCCTGTCATTTCCCCTCTGCACCCAGTGCAACCCTCCAGATTGCCCCCTTCTTGTGTATGAGGGAAAGAGTAGTTGAAATACACTGTGACGACTTACTAATTTATTTTTTTCATTTTACAAATATACTGATAAACAAATAGTTACAGAGTAAAATGGATAGAGAGCGGTTAGTAACAACTAACTGCATAGCCATAGAGCTATGAGGTTAGTTGTTACTAACCGCTCTCTATCCATTTTACACTGTAACTATTTGTTTATCAGTATATGGAGAACGGCTAGTAGCAAAATAAAAGGACTTTTGTTTATTCTTCTACTTCAAAATTGAATTAGTGAGAAGGTTGAGGCTGCTTCTTGTGCACCAGTGTATCAATATCAGGGCTAGCTTTATCACCTGATACTTTTTTAGTTAGTAGGTAGTGTAATTATTTCCCCCCTGATAGCTTCAAATTTCCCCCCAGGGGGAAATTTCCCCCAGGTTGGGAACCACTGCTCTAGAGCCTACAGTAGAAATGTATCTAGGTTCTAATAGTTTGAAACCATCTGAAACTATTTTCGTGTCAGGACGATTTGTTGGCTGCACAATATGTAGCATTTCTCTTAGATATTTTAGACGACTGGTTCTGACAACTTGGTGGGTTATTGTACATATTTTAAATTCAATTCTCGCTTTAATCGGAAGCCAATGTAGATCAATTAGTATAGGAATGATCCTTTCTCTAGATGGGACACCTTTTAGCAGTCTTTCTCCTCTGTTTATTATGTTTTGTAATTTCTTAAGTTGAACTTTTGGTAGATAGAAGTAGATGGAGTTACAGTAGTCAATTCTGGTGATCACAGAGTCTATTACTAGTTTATTTATGGAACATTCATCCAGGTCATTTTCTTTTTTTTTTAATAAAAGGAACACTTCTTAGAATATAACTAGCAGGTTTTTCTACATTATTTATAGAGACAAGTTACAGTTAAGAAATACATCGAGATCACGAACTCTATTGGATACAGGCACTGAATCCTTTATTTCCTGTTAATGAAACGGTTTAACGATTTGTTATATATATATATATATATATATGCATATAAGCAGTATATATATACATATACGGTATGTATATATATATGTGTGTGTTTATATATATATATATATATATATATATTGGATATAGGCACTGAATCCTTTATTTCCTGTTAATGAAACGGTTTAACGATTTATGTTTATATATATATATATATGCATATAAGCAGTATATATACATATACGGTATGTGTATATATATATATATATATATATATATATATATGTATATATAATATATATATATATATATATATATATAATAACATTAGGACTCATTCCTTGAACAGATTAAAAACTCACACAATGAATTAGAATTTAGAAAGCTTCCTAGAAATGTCAAATTTAACAAGGCAATTAAAAATGGAAAACAAACATGGAGGAATTTATATGCTTTCTACCGGTAATAGGAGAATAAATGGTAAAAGATAGGGTTAGAATAAGGAGGTAATAGTGAATAATCATAATACATGAAAATATACAACTGTATTTAGAAAAAAAAGTGTGATTCCAAAGAACTAGCTGTGATAATGTATGAAGCTT
>NC_090744.1:124936811-124941811 GCF_036898095.1 Palaemon carinicauda | reverse complement strand
TTTGTATTCCAAGGTTATGTAAAAACAGTTTTGTATGTTCCTTTCGAAACCTTTTCCTTAAAAGGACATCTTTGCTATTATGGTTTTAAATTCAATTTCCTTTATAACAAACTATATCATCCCCAATAACCTTCGATGTCAGAATGGCAGAACACTAAAAATCAATCAATCAATCAATCCTTAGGTATGAGGTGTTCTCTTGATCGTTTATACAAATATGTTCATAGAAGGAAAAGAAGATGGAAAAGACAAAATGAAAGTAAAAACTCACATTGATTTCGATTCGATTTTGAAAAAAAAAAAAATAAAAAAACATTTTGGCAAATTTATATCTAGTGGTAGCTGATGTGTTAACATCCCTGACTGGTGATCGCCAGACTGTGGTTCGAGTCCCGCTCACACTCGTTAGTTCCTTTGGTCGCTGCAACCCCACCATCCTAGTGAGCTAAGGAGTGGGGAGGGGGGGGGGTGTTTGGGGGAGCCCATAGGTCTATCTGCTGATTCATCAGCAGCCATTGCCTTGCCCTCCTTGGTCCTAGCTTGGGTGGAGAGGGTGCTTGGGCGCTGATCATATGTGTATATGGTCAGTCTCTAGGACATTGTCCTGTTCGATAGTACACTGTCACTGTCCCTTGCCCCTGCCATTCATGAGCGCCGTTTAAACCTTCAATGGATGAGTTAGAAAAGGAACGATTTGCAACGAACCCCAGGGTAGAGGAGGAAGTTAACAATTATTGTATTTCATGGAAAGTAGAAAGGAATTTAGGTTGAAAGAGCAAAGGGGAAGACGCGGAAGTGGTCCTGAGAGGATTTTGAAAATGGACAGGATGAACGGGAGACCCTTCTAAGAAAAGCCTTTTTGAGTCGCTTTTGCTGGTTATTCTATATATATATATATATATATATATTTGTATATATATATATATATATATACGCACATATACAGTACAGACACAGACACACACACACACACACATATATATATATATATATATACATATACAGTACAGACACACACACATATATATATATATATGCATATATATACTACTACTACTACTACTACTACTACTACTACTACTACTACTAATGATGATAATAATAATAATAATAATAATGATAATAATAATAGTAGTAGTAGTAGTAGTAGTAGTAGTAGTAGTAGTAGTAGTAGTAGTGTAACATCAACAACAACAACAACAACAACATATCTTACAGCCCCTGACAAGCAATCCTTATCTATCTCTACAAAGGCTATTCTCGGAGATAAACTTTTATTCTTTCCTCTTCCTGGAAGAACCTCGGAAACCCATTACGAACATACATAATATATTGGCCTACTTTCTTCCTTCATATTTTCCTCCGGGATGACAATAGTTCTTTTCTTCTTCTTTCTTTTACTCCTAGATTTTCATATATATGTATATATATATATATATATATACAGTACATACACGCATACATATATATATATATATATATATGTGTGTGTGTGTATATAGATGTATATATATGTATATATATATATATATGTGTGTGTGTGTGTGTAAATATATATATATATATATATATATATTGTTAATATTCAAAGAATGTCAATCAGAAAATAAAGTTTTATTTTTTCTAATTTATATTTACCAGTCTTTAAGTGTATTTTGTTTGTGAGTAGTACAGTATAATCAGAAAAAAATTATATCTTTTTTATAATTTTTGGAAACTTCATATTTTGAATAAATTAATATTATTGACCTAAGAAATGTCAGGTGTCAGGTGATTATTTGAATATATTGCAAAGGCGAGCAATCTTCCATTGCAAAGCTCCATGCAATATTCATCATATGTTAAACACATCGTAAAGGTGAACTGCTGCATCGAATTGCATCAGGACCTAGAGGCCTTGCCATGTTATAAAGTCTTTATTCATTTATATAATATTTTAGAAGGTAAGACCTGAAAAGTACATGTATATATATATATATATATATATGTATATGTATATATATGTATATATATGCGTATAAATATATATATATATATATATATATATGTATATATATGAATATATATATGCGTATAAATATATATATATATATATATATATATATACAGTTTATATATATATCTAATTTATATAATATATATATATATATATATATACAGTTTATATATATCTATATATATAGATATATAAACTATATATATATATATATATATGTATATATACAGTTTATATATATATATCTATATATATATATATATATATATACTGTATATATATATATATATATATATATATCCTTTCTGAGTGCGGTTACCTTAACGCGGGGAAAAGGGTTTATGTATCACCATGCTCAGCAAAGCTGAACTAGTAAGGGATACCTATACTACTGTAGGTTGGTTTTGCTGTGAGAGACCTGACAAAAGTCTCCCACCATCACCAATCCGCACTGGGCAGCGTAATGATGGAAATTGACCAAACCCGTGACATGAATAAAGATATGTCTAAGGACTTTCTCCTACAGTGGATAGAAACGGCTGCATATCTTGTTACTGTTGTATAGTTTTTATATACAAATGAATATAAGTATATTATTTATTAGTATGAGATCCTATTTATGTATTTTCCTCTGCATGAAAATCAAGTACTTATGTCCGTCAGCGTAATATATTCGGTGATTATTCTGTTCGTTTTATGATTACAGCGTTGCCTGATTGTCATTAAAAAGTATTGCAAGCAGATAATAACCTTAGCAATCAACTATACTCGAAATTATGTATAAAAGATATTTCACAATCATTCATTTTGATTTGGTCATTTTAATTTTACACAAATATTTTATTTTTGACTTTGGTATGGTTATTTTAATTTTATATGAATATTTTATATTTATTTATAGAGGGGGGGGGGGAGCAAAAAGAATAGGGATTGTTACAGTGAGTTCATTAATCAGTGATATATATATATTTTTTTCTTTTATATTGTTCCTGCTTCATCACATATGCAAATGATAACAAATCATTCGCGAGTAACTGCCTGATTAGGATTATTATTCCGGAAAAAATATAAACAATTGCTAGTTTAGATTTGACAAAGGAAGCGACTGTGATTTAAAAGGACACACAGACACAGACATACATACACACACATACACACACACACACACACACACATATATATATATATATATACATATATATATATATATATGTGTGTGTGTGTGTGTGTGTGTGTTTGCGTGATGTGCGTGTGCCTTGCACTAAAAACACAACGTACACATAGACCACTTGGTAGATGTCTCCCACCATCACCAATTCACAGTGGCGATGAAATCTGACCAAACCTCAGACATTAACAAGGACATGTCTGAGGCCTTTGTCCAGCGTTTGTTGTTGTTGATGTACACACATACACACATATACATATATATATATATATATATATATATAAAAGAGAGAGAGAGAGAGAGAGAGAGAGAGAGAGAGAGAGAGTCTTATGTATGTAATGCAATTGTGTGTACCTATCTGTATATATGTAAATTGGGCAAACAGACATTAGAATATTTGATCACATGTCAAAGTCACTCCGGATGATATATGGTAATCTTATATAGGATTTAGACAAATAACTCCAGTCCTCTCTAGATGCTAGTTACTACAATCCTTCCTCGACAACTCCCTATCCTATACTCATTTTTTTTAATGAGGATCATTTGCACCGACTCGCAGGGGTGCTCGTTTAGCTCGGAAATGTTTCTTGCTATCTGATTGGTTAGAATTATCTTGTTCAACCAATCAACGATCACGAAACTTTTCGGAGCTAAAAGGGCACCCCTGCGAGTCGGTGCAAGTCTGCCTCACTAAAAAGAATTGACTATGGATTCCCTAGCTATTGGCGGTTACGAATAATTCTTTCTGGCGACATATTGTAACCTCTCCTCTCCGCAAATAAATAAATAATATATTCAAAGATAATTTCTTAAAACATTCAGCTTCATATCTAAGTCGTGGCTGCAATACAGATTTTCAAGAATTATTATAATCTGTTTTTCCATAAAAGCCAACAATCAAGTATGAATTTTAAGTATAATTTTTATTTTTTATTTTTCATGAAATAATGATGATGTATGGAGAGAAATTATGATGATATATGGAGAAAGGTATTTGAAGAGGAAGTCATGTAATCCATTTGAATTCGTGGAGAAAGAACTGGCCATTTTCGCACACGCACACGCGCGCACACACAAACACACATACACACACACACACACACACACATATATATATATATATATATATATGTACATATATATATAAATAATGTTTGTGTACTGGTTTATGGCTATAAGAATATGTTAAATAATTAGTCCTTTCAAAATTAATTCATCATATTTTGAAATTGAGACTTTGCATCCTACAACATTTGCATCTGAAATATATATCTCTTGGCATTATTCTATCGATTATATATATATATATATATATATATACAGCATTTATTATTAAACACAGATGATTTCTTACTTTAGAAATTTAACAAATGTTTGAGATATTCAATTTTTATTGAGTAATTTTATGACAAATCTCCTATTTATGTGGATAATCTCAATATTATTTAATGGTCGGAGGCAGGCAGGAAAGTTCTCTATTCTCTGGTTCTCATAAAAAAACATCAAGCTCTCTCTCTCTCTCTCTCTCTCTCTCTCTCTCTCTCTCTCTCTCACACACACACACAAAAGGTTAACACGGGTAGAATAAGTTATCCAATAGTCTCCTACATTCATTAAAGTTAGACAAATGTCCTATTTTTTAACAGAGTTGATCTCATTTTCTTAGGAAAGGAATTTGCGCTATTTTTCAGGTGGATACTCAGAAGAATGAATACATTGCTCGAATTCTTTTAAAAAGAAAAATATTATTTTTACCTAGTATTCCTAATTAAGTTGTCACCTTGTATTCGTGTTAATTATGGAGCTTTGAAATTTTTTTACGAACTACGAACA
>NC_090744.1:124918107-124923107 GCF_036898095.1 Palaemon carinicauda | reverse complement strand
GCACATAACTCTATTAACAGTCCGGACTGGTCTACCATGAGCCAGTTCTTACACAGAATTTCAGCAGTTAGCAGACTGTGGAATGATTTTTGAATCTGTCGGTTGAGACTGTGAAATCCTTTCTATATATATATATATATATATATGTATGTATGTATATATATGTATATGTATGTGTATATATATATATATATATATATTTATATATATATATATATATATATATATAAATGTAGAAATCACGAAAGCTGACACGTGATGAATATGAAATGTATTATAGCTTTTCATGGGTATAACACACACACACACACACATATATATATATATATGAATATATATATATATATATATATATAATGTATATATATATATATTTCATTCTTTTTTAATATATCTCATTTATTTTACTAATCATTTTCTCTTCCCATGTTGTACATTGTTCCTTTGCCGGTGCCTTTGGCTTGTTGCATCCTTCATTTCTTATAAGGATTGTAGCTTGATTACTACTACTACTACTACTACTACTACTACTACTATCACTACTACTACTACTGTTGCTGCTGCTGCTGCTGCTGCTGCTCCTGCGGCGGCTTCATTTATGACTTGTGCGTGAAGCAGGAAAGAACAGCCACACCACGTATATATATTGTTTCTTGTACCTCATATATATATATATATATATATACATACATGTGTGTGTGTTTGCATGTGTGTTAATATATATATATATATATATACACACACATATATGTATATATATATATGTATATATATATATATATATATATAGTAATATACACACACACGTATATATATATATATATATATATGAGACAGGCGGCTTCTCCGATGTTGGTTGCATCGGGCTGCCGGGTTCTTGTTATGTCAAGGCCCGCCTTGTTGCCTGCCCGACAGGCATTGCCCTCTTCCGCCGGCGCTGGGAAGCTCCGCCGTTGGGGTCTTGTTTGGTTTGATTTTGGAGTTTTCCTTCTCCTAGCCTTTGCCTATCTTAAGTAAAGGAGAAGGCCTATAGGGGTCCAGTCTTGGTCTGGTCTCTCAGAACTGGCCTTAGCGGTATGGTTGAGCCTGCCAGGATGGATAAACTACCCCATCGCCATTGCCCAGCCCATCATTGAGACACTCAAGCCCCTCTACTGCAGCAAAGTGTGCGTGGCCGTTGCAAAGCCACGACCACCCAAAACAATATACCCAGCTACTGGCAGTCTGTCGTTTCCTCCACCCTTCTTCTGATAGGAGGCTGATGGCTAACGACAGAACCCAATACTCGGACACGAGTGGGCGCCGACGACGACGATATATATATATATATATATATATATATATATATATATATATATATATATATATATATATGGTATATATATATATATTGACAATGAAAATTTATGAGCGCGTGAAACACTAGAACAAATTGAACCTATAATGAGATATCTATGTAGCTGTAGGAAGCAACTGATGTATGGAAATACGGACGACGTATAAGTTATTAAGGGAAAAGCGTATCAGTGGGTATTATTGTTTGTTTCTTTCCGGGGAGTTCCATTCGCTACAGGAAATACCTTAATGTATGGGAGGAAATGGCCTAATGTTGAAAAAAAAATGTTTTTCTCTGTGGATGATATTGGAATGTGAATCTATATATATATTCCATTATAAGTTATTTTCATTGGATGAAATGGTGTCCCTCTACAACGAATGGCTAACATAAGTCTGTGTGACGAGCCGAGAGAAGGTTGTGACTCAAAGACAGGATGAAAGCAACTGAGTGAGTTTATTATAGAACACTCTCCTTTATATACAAAAGCTTAATACAACAGGAAAGTTCATGTTCAAAACCGTCACCGTTACCGGTGAGAAAAACAGGCATGTTTATTCAGGTTCTTTTTAGTGCGAGGGAAGAGTGAAGATACAAGCATAATATATACACAAAATGAACTATGTACGATCCTTTGACACACGGTTGGTATATCTGTATTCAAATCTATTTTAATGTTGTTATCGATCATAAGTTATTTTTTCTTTATAATTCCTTGCTTATCATCGTAATTATCTTCATCTTCATCATCTTCATCATCTCCTCCTACGCCCAATGACTCTAAAAGCCTCTGTTAAATTTCGCCATTCATTTCTATCTTGATCTATTAATTCAATACTCCATTCATCATCTCCTACTTCTTGCTTCATAGTCCTCAGCCATGTACGCCTGGGACTTCCAATTCCTCTAGTCCCTTGTGGAGCCCAGTTAAATATTTGGTGAACTAATCTCTCGTGGGGAGTGCTTAGAGCATGACGGTATTGTTTCTTTACTTCCTCATTTCCTTTCCTCACTCGCCTGTTTTTCCTCTTGGTGTCCTTGGGTTTATAGCTTCCTTCTCTTTCAACTCGTGGTGTAGCTTAGATAACAACAACAACAACAACAACAACAACAACAACAACAACAATAATAATAATAATAATAATAATAATGATAATAATAATAATAATAATAATAATAATATTAATAATAAAGATTTCAGAGGATTTTTAAGAATATGTAAACGTTAACAACATTTCATTGTGTATATTTATCTATCTTGAAATGGCCATTTAGAGTAACGTATCACATACCATGTCACTTATCAATATGCGTACATGAGATACCATCTTCAGTATCATGAGAGAGAGAGAGAGAGAGAGAGAGAGAGAGAGAGAGAGAGAGAGAGAGAGAGAGAGAGAGAGAGATTTGGTATGACTGGACGAACTGACCTTCTCGGCCTTATTTCAGTAAAATACAGGTGGCCGTAATTTTTACCCTACTTTGTTATTATCTGTTACGGTCTGGTGACCGTAACATCACTCCTTAGCGTCGATGTATCCGTTTTTAAAACCGAAAATGCCTGGCAACATTTAATCCACGATTTTTCTCGTTTTTTTACGGCAAACTTTTAGGTGTAGCAAGTGAATTATTTGAAAGGAAGTCTCGTTTGATACATTAGTTTTAACCTTCTTCAATATTGTTAATTAACAAAGTAACATTTGAGTAAAAATTGAACATATGTCTCAAATAATCTACAAACATTGCATTGCCATGACTAATGTTTAAACATTAGTCCCAAACTCTTCTTACAGCTAAACTCATTTCAGATGATGTATTACTCTCTCTCTCTCTCTCTCTCTCTCTCTCTCTCTCTCTCTCTCTCAATAGATTTTTATTGCATAATATTACACATACTCTGTATCTCTATTGAATTATACTGCATATTAAACATAATAACTCTCTCTATCTCTCTCTCTACCTTCTAAATACTTTATTTGACATGAAAATTATTTCAGAATTGTGGTGATTGAAACCAAGAGAAAACAATGGCCAAGAAAATTACATTAAAGTTTATTTACATAATGATATTTGCTAAATAAATCAAAACAAAAACAAGTACTTTTAATATGTTTTGTTTGGTTATACTAAGAATAGGAAAATTTAAGATCTTTTTTCTTTGGTGAATGTTCTTTTTATGATTTTGCTTTTAATTCATACGGTTAATATATATCATTATATTATTATTTTTTCAATTAAGTCCTTTGCACTGTGGGTAGCCTATATCATCATAACATTTCATTAACATCCGTCGCTTTGATGCTTTGAAAAATCAACGGAATTCGATTTTTAATTTATTATATAAATTTACAAAATGCTTACGTGATCATGCGAACGGTTGTTATTGGCATGTTGTTTAATAAAAGCATAATTTTAATCCGAATTTATCTGTAAAAAATATACTGTTCCCGACCGTATTTCAGTAAAATACAGGCGACCGTAATTCTTTACCCTACTTTGTTAATATTTTTTACGGGTTGGTGACCGAATTATCACTCTTTTACGTCAATATATTGTTTGTAAAATGGTAAATGACTAGCCACATTTATTCCAGGATTTTTGCCGTTTTTAAGAAATATTTTTAAGTGTTCATACAGTAAGTGATATTAGCTATTAAATGATCTTTGACATAATTTGGAGATTTTAATCTGAAAACTACCGATGGAGATTGAAAATAAATGAGCTAAAACCAACAAAATTTGGGTGGTTGAATACCAGTAAAATGTAATTAAGAAAACACGATGGCTTTTTATATTCCCCTAACGAATAATAGATATATTTGACCGACTATATAGCAGCTGTAACATGGTTTTCAGATAGAGTTAGAAGTAGATTAAGAATTCAGAAACTTTAAATGCTACTTTTTCTTCGGATTTATTTAACATTAAATGCTAGACGACTAAAATTAAATTTAATATTTTATTGGTCTTACATTTCATAGAATATCAGGAGAAAGGTTATTTGATTTCTACTGTAATCAGTGACATTCTGTAGTGGAATAATGTCTGCAAGAATGTTACCCTGCCCAACCCTGTCCATTGTCCAAAGTAATTGAATTCATTGATACGGGACCTACCAAAAGGTTGAGACCAATCCCATTCCTAGAGCTGGGAGCTGGATATTGTTATATTTCATTTTATTTTATAGTTTTGTGAATACTTCAGATGTACAATTCCAATTTATATTTAAATTAGTACATTAATGAATATCCAGACCACGTAAATTTATCGTTTTCCATAAAAAATTTCATATCTGATTATTATAATTGATTTTATTTTATTTTAGATTTGTGCTGATACTTCAGATGTACAATTCAAAATTATATTTAAATTCGCACATTAATGAATAGCCCGAGTACGTAAATTGATCGTTTTCCATCAAAATTTCTTATGTGATTATTATAATTATTATTTCATATTTTTGCGAGTGCTTCAGATATACAATTCCAAATTATATTTAAATTCGTACATTAATGAATATTCCGAATGCGTAAATTGATCGTTTTCCATCAAAATTTCTTATGTGATTATTATAATTGCGTTTCCTGCAGATTGTTATTAGAAATATCGTCAGCATAAAAATGAGAAAAAAAAAAATAAACACTATTTACAACAAGAACCAGTGC
>NC_090744.1:124910607-124913107 GCF_036898095.1 Palaemon carinicauda | reverse complement strand
AGAAAAATATTGATCACAAAATTTCAATCATCTGAGTGAGATATTTCAAATTTGTTTTTCTCTAGTACCTCAAATAGGGATAATACAATTTGCAACGTATTCCCAAATGTGTTATTATTATTATTATTATTATTATTATTATTATTATTATTATTATTATTATTATTATTATTACTTGCTAATCTACAACCCTAGTTGGAAAAGCAAGATGCCATAAACCCAGTGACCCCAATAGGGAAAATATCCCAGTGAGGAAAGGAGGCAAGGAAAAATAAAATACTTTAGGAACAGTAGGAAGATTAAAATAACTATTTCCTATATAAACTATAAAAACGTTAACAAAACAAAAAGAAGAGAAATTAAGATAGAAAAGTTTGCCCGTGTGTACCCTCAAGCAAGAGAACTCTAACCTAAGACAATGGAAGACCATGGTACACAGGCTAAGGCACTACGCAAGAGTAGGGAACAATGGCTTGATTTTGGAGTGTCCTTCTCCTAGAAGAGCTATATTTATAGTGAACAGGAGCCGTTTTAGATTGGTAGGCAACACAGGGGAACACTACAGCCGATTTAAGAGTAGTTAACAGACATCAGATCCAGAATTCCTTTTGAATATATACAATCAGATCCAGAATTCCTTTTAAATATATACCACAGAAAATTCCATAAGAGTATCCAGAGTGTAGAAATCTTTGCCAAATAATAAACCATTTTAGGCAATTGTCAGTGCATTTTATATTACTTGAGGTAAGCAAATACAAACAAGACTGGTTTAATGGCAAACCACGGGTTTGAACCTTTTACATATTGTGTCAATATGCCTAGGAGATGATGATCATGCCATATTTCAAGACGCCGCGCCGGCCTCATATTTGCATCAATATGCGTAGAAGGAGATGGTGACGATGATGACATATTTCAAGACGCCGCGCCGGCCTCATATTCGCGTCAATATGTGTAGAAGGTGATGATGATGATGATGTCATATTTCAATACGCCGCGCCGGCCTCATATTTGCGTCAATATGCGTAGAAGGTGATGATGACGATGATGACATATTTCAAGACGCCATGCCGGCCTCATATTTGCGTCGATATGTGTAGAAGGTGATGATGACGATGATGACATATTTCAAGACGCCGCGCCGGCCTCATATTTGCGTCAATATGCGTAGAAGGTGATGATGACGATGATGACATATTTCAAGACGCCGCGCCGGCCTCATATTTGCGTCAATATGCGTAGAAGGTGATGATGACATATTTCAAGACGCCGCGCCGGCCTCATATTTGCGTCGATATGCATAGGAGGAGATGAGGACGATGATGACATATTTCAAGACGCCGCGTCGGCCTCATATTTGCGTCAATATGCGTAGGAGGAGATGATGACGATGATGACATATTTCAAGACGCCGCGCCGGCCTCATATTTGCGTCGATATGCATAGGAGGAGATAAGGACGATGATGACATATTTCAAGACGCCGCGTCGGCCTCATATTTGCGTCAATATGCGTAGGAGGAGATGATGACGATGATGACATATTTCAAAACGCCGCCCCTGCCTCATAAGATGTGTACCGGCTGTTTAGAGAAAAATAGAATAACTAGCCATCGTTGCTTATACATTCTGCATTTGTGTAATTACTTATTAAAATTGTGTTTCATTTGAGGATGTTAGTGTAACATTTTGTTGACATTCTCCAAACTCAATTTGTGTCATTTTCCATAGTTTTTGCACGATTGCTTTTCAGTATTTATTTTTAAATGTCTTTATTTAAGATTTTTTCATTAATTGATTTCATATTTGGTTAGTACAACGCATTCATGTTGTGGCTATTTTTTCTTATACATAATAAATATAATATATATATATATATATATATATATATATATATATATATATATATATATATATATATATATATATATATATATATATATCATCATCATCATCATCATCATCATCATCATCATCATCATCAGCCGTTACTAGTCTACTGCAAAACAAATGTCTCAGACATGTTCTACCACTTGCGTCTGTTTATGGCCTTTCTGTGGCAGTCCACGCCCACAAATTTACATAGTTCGTCGATCCATCGTCTTCTCTTCCTTCTATTGCTTTTCTTACAATCTCTAGGAACCCATTCTGTTATTCATATTGTCTGTCATTCTTATTATATGTCCTGCTCATGTCCATTTCTTTTTCTTACAAGTTGTCAGAATATTTTTTTCTTTAGTTTGTTCTCGTATCCATGTTGCTCTTTATCTGTCTGTCAGTGTTATTCCCATTATTAAACTTTATCCCACTTTGAGTTGCAACCAGCTTATGCTCCAAGTCTTTAGTAAGGCTCCAAGTCTCTGATGCATAAGTTACTACTGGTAGAGCCATCTCATTAAATACTTTTCATTTTAGAGAAAGTCGCTTCTTACCTTTCATAATCTCATTTTGTTTACCAAATGCTCTCCATCCCGTACTTATTCTTCTTCTAATTTCGT
>NC_090744.1:124893107-124903107 GCF_036898095.1 Palaemon carinicauda | reverse complement strand
TATTCTAGACACGTCACATGGCAATCTACTACCCGAACAGAGATTCGTCTCGTAGGAGGGAGATTGACGAGATACGAATTCGGGAAAGAAAAAGGGGAGCCGCTCCCAAGGCTTCCCTATCCCCCGATTCGTATGCGTGCCTGGCGCCAATCCTGGCGCCATCTGTATTCCTTGTAGCGTACACGAGGTGCTACAGATACTGTATGTAGGGAGGGGTCCTACAGCCCTTTCTTAGAAAGGCAAGGGCGGGTCCATCAGGACGACATGGCTATCTCACCCAAAAATAGATTTTTCGCTTCGCTCAAAATCCGTTTTTTGGGCTCAAGCCATGTCGTCCTGATGGAAGTGTACCAGAGCATTACTGTATCTGTGGATTCTCAGAACGTGCCGTACTCCCCGGAGATATTTATTCCCGGTCGACTAGACCTAGAGACCTAAGATGTTACCGTTATACATCTTTTCAACTAACTATAAACTATGTTAGAGCTTCCTGCCCCCTACAGGGAAGAGTCCTACTAGACTCTGGAAAGTCTCGAAGAGTACATATATCTATGTATGAATACCAGGCAAGCTAATATAGTGGTCTCGCCCTATATTAAGTAAAGCATAGTTTGTAAAGGACCACTGCGTCAATATGAAATATCGACCAGTTTTCCGCACAATACTTGTATTGGCCAAAGGTTTTATATCCGCATAGGAGGAAAACCAATGCAACATAGCTTGCATAAAGGAACAATTCTATTAGAATTATCCCAGATAAGGTACATAGAATGAATGCTCAATTATACCAATAAATTGACACAGGTGAAGGAGACGCAAGGTTCTCAAGAACAAGCTTATTGACAGACAATAAACAGACAGGTTAACCACAATTATACATATATATATAAGAAGAGGATAACCCAAAACTTTAAGCATAAGTATGATAGTAAACAGGGCTTGTTTGTCTGAAAGAAAAACATTAGATGCCACTTTTAAGATACCGAGGTATCAAAGTCATAAAAGCCTGTATTACAAATCAATGACATTAGCGTTAGAAACGCTCGGCACACATGTCTGCACTTATGCTAGGTTCACCTTCGGAAATGGAACAGTCTGGATGGGCAACACAGTGCCCTCACTTAGTTTGTAGTACAGTATGTAACTACACACTCACCCTGGAATTAATCGTCCCAATTAAGGCCACTGTTCCTCGCAGAGTTAAACAGTAGGGTTAACACCGCGACCCACTGCTACCACAGATCTCTTTTAGTTCCTCTACTTGCTTCGCATAGTGGCGAAAGAACACTCTGGAAGACTTCCAGCCAGTGTATGAACGGAGATGTTCAAAATCCATGCAATTAAAGAAATTTAAGAATGAGGCAACTTTCCTCGGATCGTGACCTGCGGGTGTATTGTCAGGATCCGCTCTGCGAATAAAATATGTGATTTTTGCTCTGAGTTGATTCAGAGATAAATTTGAGCCTGATGTTTCTCCCCTGAATAGTTGACCACCCTTGAAGTCTGAAGTTCTATGAAGATAGACCTTTAGGCATTCTACTGGACATAGAGATGCATCTTCTTTCAGAGGGCAGATTCTCCAGGGACCCCACCTGTTGGTGGGTAACTCATTCTTGGCGAGAAACGTAGGATCCGGAAACAGGTTCAGTTCTTCCCCATCCAGGAACTGAACACGACCTGCCTCTCTCGAGAGGCTACAATTTCACTAACCCTGGCCCCGGACGCGAGTGCAAATTAGGAAAATAACTTTTTGTGTCAAATCCTTTAACGCACATTCTTCATTGCTCAACAGAGAAGCGAAATGAAGAACTTGTCTAAAGACCATGAAATGGGCTTTGGAGGTGCTGAAGGTCTGAGCCTAGCACAGGCTTTCGGGACTTTATTAAAGATCTCGTTACCTAGGTCGACCTGGAAGGCATATAGAATGGGTCTTGTCAAAGCAGACTTACACGCTGAAATCGTGTTCGCTGCCAACCCTTGACCATGGAGGTGGGGAAAAAAGATAAGCAGAAGTCTGTCAAGATCTCCTGCGGAATCTTCGCCTTGACAAAAGGCCACCCATTTTCTCCAAGATGACTCATATTGCCTTCTAGTAGATTTGCATTTATATTCCTCAATGAAGTCTATACTGGCTTTCGAAATCCCGAAACGCTTTCTCACCGCTAGGGAGAGAAAATCATGAACTGCAGGGTCCGGGTTTTCTGTAATGAAGCGCAGACAGTTGACTTCTGGACTCGCTGGGTCAGAACTGGATCTGGTAGTGGTACAAACTTCAGCTACAGTTCCAATGCCAGGAGGAACCACACGCTGTTCGGCCACTTGTGGGCCACTATTGCCGCTACCCTTTGAAGGATCTCAGTTTGTTGAGGACCCTCAACAGAAGGTTGTGAGGAGGGAACAGATAAATCTTGGACCATCTGTTCCAGTCGAGGGACATCGCGTCCACTGCTTCCGCTAAGGGGTCCTCGTACGGGGCACGTACAGGGGCAACTTCTTGTTGTCTTTCGTCGCAAAGAGGTCTATCTGCAGTTCTGGGACTGATTCAGAATGAAGGAGAATGATCCTGCGTCTAAGGACCATTCCGACTCTATCGGTGTGAACCTGGATAGAGCGTCCGCTGTCACATTGCGGACTCCTTGAAGGTGAACTGCCGACAGGTCCCACTTCTTCTTTTCCGCCAATCGGAAGACGGCCAACATCACCTGGTTGAGAGGTGGTGACCTCGATCCTTGTCGATTCAAGTATCTTACAACTACCTCGCTGTCTATTACCACTTTATGTGGAACGAATGACGCGGGGAGACTTTCTTTAAGGTAAGGAGCACTGCCCTAGCTTCTAGAAAGTTTTATGAGAAAGGTCTTGAATAGCCTGGACCAAGTCCCCTGGACTTTTTTCCGATGAGAGTGACCTCCCCATCCCTCCTTTGAGGCGTCTGAGTGAATCGTCACCGACGGGGGAGGTGGCTGAAGAAGAACCTGACTTCTTTAGATGTCTGGCTTGGGACCAAGGCCTGAGAAGAGTACTTAGCCGAAGCGGCTGGTCTTCTCAGATCTCTTCACGCGTTTGATGCATAACTTCTCCAAACTCCGATTGCATCCTTTAGCTGTGCTCTTAGCACTGGGTCTGTCACCGAAGCAAACTGGAGAGAGCGCAGTACTCTCTCCTGCTCGTGTCTTGATATCCTTTCGGAATCTTGAAGTCTCTTGACAGAACCCGCTATCTCCTTCCTTTTCTTCGCTGGGGTGGAGAAACGGTGTGACAAAAGGTCCCAGTGGATCTTAGCCACTGGAACTTTTGAGATGGAGAAAGTCGAGACTTTTTCTGTTGATCTTGAAGCCTAGGTACTCTAGGAACTGGATCACTGACTGGAAGCTTGCAAGCATTCTGTCTCGGATGCTGCCCACACCAACCAGTCGTCCAGGTAGGCTACTACCTGAATTCCCTTTAGGCGAAATTGTTTGAGAGCTACGCTCGCAAGCTTCGTAAAAATCCTTGGGGCTATGTTTAGCCCGAATGGCATGGCTCCGAAGGCGTATAGTCTTCGCTGTAGCCTGAACCCTAGGTAGGGGGAGAGTCGATGGCTAATTGGAATGTGCCAGTAGGCATCTGACAAGTCTATAGAGACGGAATATGCCCTCTTGGGCAGTAAGGTCCTTATGTGTTGCAGTGTTAGCATTTTGAATTTGCAATTCACTATGAACTTGTTAAGTGGCGACAAGTCCAGAATGACTCTGAGCTTTTCCGAGTCTTTCTTGGGAACACAAAACAGCCTCCCTTAGAAATTGATGGGCTTCACCCTTTTTCTCCAACCGTTCTTGAACGTACTCCTCCATAACGGGGGTGGAGTGTTGGAAAAAACCGAAGGTACGGGGGTGGAGTGCTGTACCAGCTCCCGCCCAATCCATTCTTGAGTAGGCTGTGGGCCCAGGGATCGAAGGTCCACCGATCCCGAAATTTCAGAAGTCTCCCTCCTACCGGTATCACCTCACTTGGACTGCCGTCCTGAGGTCTTGCCTTCCTGACCACGACCACCCCTGAATCCCCTTCCCCTTGAGGGGCGTCTAGACGAGCCTCTGGCTGCTCCTCTAGGCTTTGCTCGGAAGGAAGTAGACTGCCCTTCGAACGCTGGGGTGAATGCCGTGGACTGTGTCGACACGGCCTGGGGTACCCACTGAAAGGTGGTCGGGGTTTGTGCCACGATCTGGGGCACTGGGGGCAATGGCAATTGCAGTTGCTGTTGCTGTCTAAGAGGCTTGGCTGGCCGAGACGGTAGCCTAGTCCTCATAGTCTTCCTCTTTGGTTGAGGACCCTCATCCGGGGAAGACTTTCTTTCGATAGCCAGGTCCCACTTCTGGAGAAGGTTTCTATTCTCCAAGGTGGCTTTATCAAAAACTTCTTTGACCAAGTCGGTAGGGAAAAAGGTCTTTTCCCCAAATGTTGGAGGAGATTAGTTTCTTTAGCTCGTGCCTCACTGTAGCCGAGGTAAACACGAACTCCCTACAAGCTCTCCTTGCCTTGACGAAGCCATAAAGGTCCTTCGTCACTGTGGCCAGATGAGGCTTGGCCACTACCATGAACATTTCATGGACCTTGGGGTCACTTGCCATCGTCTCGAGAGTAGTCTGAAGAGACATTGAGGCAGTCAGTCTTTCTTTTGTATCGAGCTCACTTCGCAAAAGAAAGTCAGACAGCTTAGGGGGGTCCTTGCCGAACTGACGTCCGGCAATATCAGCCTCCAACTTTCCACTTAGAACGTAAGATGGACGTCCTTCCAATCTTTGTGGTCCATAGGCAGGGCCAGCGACAAGGGTTTACACTCCTCTAGGGAGGGGCAAGACTTGCCGGCCTCGATTGCTTTTAGTACAGCCAGAAACCCTTTCTGTAAAAAGGGGGAAGGCTCTAGTAGGCGAGGACACAAAGGAAGGGAGCTTCCTATTCAATGCAGCTACCTTTGAGTTAGAGAAGCCCCTCTCTTTCATCGAAGATGAAAGTAGAGCTTGAGCCTTAGCATGGTCATCACTATGACCTCCTTCGGCTCTGCCTCCTCCTTTGAAGCTGGTTCCTTCCTCAGCCGGACATAACAGTCCGGATATGGTGCCTTGCTGGGCCAGAATTCCACCCTCCAGGGGAACTGAGCCCAGCATATCCGAGATGACGATCTTTCCAGTCGTCATCGACATGTGCTCAGCATACCTCCATGGGTTAGCATCCGAGCACAAAGGAAGGTCTTTCACATTGAGCTTTTCTGGGGCCCATGTGATTCTGCAAGGCACTGCATTCGCAGTTCCATTGCAGCCGCCTTCTCCTGATTCTCCTTCTGCATTTGTTGGATCATTCCAACAATAGAAGAGAGGGCCTGTCCCAGCTCTACTGGGAGACCGGCCGATGTAGAGGGACTTGAACTTCATCCTGGGCTTCTGCAAGGAGGTCTTCCTCCTGACACCCGTCCACATCAGATATCCTGTCATTTAGCTGGATGTCTTGCATCGCGACCGCGACTTCAGCATCCACCTGGATCTGAACTTAGGGGATCTCCTCTTGAGGCTGGGGAATCACTGCCTCAGCTGATGCCTTAGGGAAAAGATACGCCCTCATCTTCTCACTTGGAAGATAAGGGCCAGAAGTGTACTTTTGGAAGCCCCTTACCCAGGTACGAAGCTTCTTCCTAGCTATTTAAATGTCTCATTAATCAGGTTAGTGCACACAGTACATACCTGAGGGTCCCAATACCGGAGATCATCCTTGGAGACAGCGTATGCTGCGTGTCTCCTACAAAACTCATGTCCGCAGAGGTTCTTGCTGCTGACATTGCAGAAAGCACTTCCCCACTTCGGAGTGTCCTTCTGTAAAGAGAAGAAATTTCCATGAGTATCAAGTGAACTATGTATCACTGGATATGCATAGTATAGCATAACAATTCATAAATGAAAGACACACACTTGTGTTTCCCTCACAACCCATTGTTGCAGCCTTCCAGATAATAAAATCAAAAATGGTTTATCTCTACTAGAGTAACCCATGCAAGGTTTCCATAGGAAACAGGTGGAGCTCACACCTAGGCAATGATTTTAAAAATCCTGGATAATAGACGGGGAAGAACTCTGCTTCCTGTCTGAGGGCAACAGCAAAGGGCTGTGTAAGAAAACACAATAGTGTTAGAAGATACAGTGCTGTACCTAAACTTTTACTATAGTTTTCTTCTTACTGTATATGCTATACAGAAGAATACTAGTACAGTATAGGAGGATGTGTGCCGGCCTGCCTTTGCCGGCCGGCACACACCACAATTAGCTTTAAAGTATACTACTTAACAGCTATAGGGCGGCAGCCCTCTGGTTCAAATGCCTGTGCCGGCGGCAGCAGCTGCCGGCCAGCAACAGCCAGTGTTGGCCGGCAATGATTGCCGGCCAGCAACTACACAAGGTAGTACCCAGCTGCTGGCCACACTCTTGGTGACCGGCAGACAAGGACTGACATAAGCCGGCCGGCAAAGGTACAAGACCGATGCCAGCCGGCAGCAAAAGAACCAGAAGACTACCCCTGCCCGGCTGCCGGCCTCATAGGCCGGCAGCCGGCCTCATAGGCCGGCTGCCGGGACAGGTACAGCACTAGAAGAAAATAGAATGGATGCCGGGATAAGAGTGTACACAACCCCCCCAGCCCGGCAACCGAAAGAGTGCATATAAGGAAGGGGAGAAACTTAATTCAGGCTTCCTTGACCAATGCCGTCCGGCTCTGCCGGCAGGCATGGATGAGGGACCAAGAGAGGTCCGGGCAGCACTCGAAAACATAAGACCCTTGCCGTCCAGCGTCTCTGCCGGCCGGCAATGGGCTTAGTCAATCCATATCCCAACCTATACTAGGTCCAGAAGTAGAATGACATATGGTACAGTAATACCCCTGCCGGCCAGCTCTGCCGGCCGGCAAGGTACAGTACAGTAATGGCTAGGCCATTACGGAGATAGAGGGGGAAGGGACAAGAGGGTCCTGCCAACCTTGCTTTAGTGACAGATCACCCGCAGCCAAGAACTCTGTCTTAGCCTAAGGGAGATCTAAGGGAAAGGGCCAGCGCAGTAGTATAATACCTGCCAGCTTCCAGAGCACCAAAGCAAGGAAGGCGTTGCAACTCCCAAGGGAAGATTTATCCTCCCCGAGAACAGCAACAGGACTTAGTCTGGTCGATCACACAAGAAGGAATCATAACTACAGAAACCTTCGACAGTGACCTAAGGGAGCTCAGCTCCCTTTGTAAGTGTTAGGTCAGCGAGGGAGACTCTGCCCCAAGCCAAACAACACGGACTCAGACTAAAAACTCTGTTGTTCTGTCCCTCTTTGAACCAGACTCAGCAGGAACAGGAAGGTACAGTAACACCCTAGTATAGTTTTATCGAAAATAAATTCGGAAAAAACCACTTAGGGATAAGCCCAAGGCTTAAACAGAGGGAAAGGGATTGCATACCTTCTCCGAAGAAAAGAAAGCAACCGGGGAGTATGATAAAGTATACTAAGGCTCCATAAGCAATTAGCCTAGGCACCAAGAGAATCGATTACCTAATTCACCGAAACTCTCACGTATACAATCTTGGAAATATTCCACACAGTCTAAAATGTATAAAATATAGCCTAAAGCTTCAATAAAATTTTAATTACACTCGGAAAAACCATAATCATGCATTAAGTACTAGGACCAAACGACTAGGCTACATGGCCTAGCGTAGGCCAGAATGGCGAATACTTCGCCAAATAATACTAAGCACGAAAGGAAATCCTATGTAAAGCTAAATAGCTAAATTTTATTAAGCAAAACAACCAGGAATGTCACTCTGACTAACTAATTTATACCTAGCGAGTGACAGTGTCCAGGACACCTCTGGTAGGCTACGGCTCTTGTATCAAAGATTAATCCTATTAATCATTCAAAATTTTACCAAGAGCCTACATTTATACATAACAGACACTATACTCAACTTATCCGAGGTCAACGAAGACGAAGAAGCCATGAAAAGCTGAATAAATCCAAGATTTGCGAGAAAAACAGGAAAAAACACCGAGTTGTTAAGCTACGCAAAAAGGAATACAGATGGCGCCAGGATTGGCGCCAGGCACGCATACGAATCGGGGGATAGGGAAGCCTTGGGAGCGGCTCCCCTTTTTCTTTCCCGAATTCGTATCTCGTCAATCTCCCTCCTACGAGACGAATCTCTGTTCGGGTAGTAGATTGCCATGTGACGTGTCTAGAATACGTCCTCTGATATGTCGCGATATCCCTTTCACGAGGGATACTCGCTCCAGGAGTTAGAATTCTGGTACCTTAAGGTAAATTCTCTGGGAATATCGCCGTAGTTGTAATATACCCTAGGAAGCTACCCTATAGGAACTTCCATCAGGACGACATGGCTTGAGCCCAAAAATATATATATATATATATACATGTGTGTGTGTGTGTATATATATATATATATATATATACAGTATATATATGTATATATATACATATATATATATATATATATATATATATGAAGTATATATAACAAAATCGAATATCGTCAGAATGAGAAAGACAGGGACGGAAGCTTTTTAAGGATTATCTTCACTCTCCAAGAGATTTGACTCCCCGAGGACGTTCATAACGGAGCGCTGTTCCAAAAAGGGCCACAGCCGTGTTTCTCGCCTTATTCTTCAGAAAATAGAAATTCATAAAATAAATTTATATCTACGCATCTTTATAATTATAAGGTTTCTATTTGAATTTTAATATTTAATGTTCGTTACATTTCAATTTATTCCAAATTAGATGAGAGCTGATGGCAAAATAATTTGGCATTTAAAGGATGCAGTTTTCTGCGTGGGGATACCTTAATGTGGTGAAAGGGTTTGAGTATTGCTATAAACAGTAAAGATGTACTAGTCGAGGTCACTCATACTATGTTGGTTTGCTGTAATCGATCAGACTAAAATCTCCCACCATCACCATTCCGCACTGTCCAGCGTGGAAATGAAAATTGGCCAGATGTGGTATCGTCCCTGACTGCTCGTTAGTTTCTTTGGCCGCTGCAAACACACCATCATTGTGAGCTAAAGATGGGGTTTTGGGGATCCTGTTGGTCTGTCTTTTAAGTCATCAGCAGGCATTGCCTGGCACCCTGGGTCCTAGCGGGGGGGAGGCTCCAGTGCTGATCATATGTATAGAAGGTCAGTCTTTAAGTGATTGCCCTGCGTGCTAGGGCAATGTCACTATCCCTTTCCTATGCCATTCATCAGTGGTCTTTAAACCGGCCAATTTTTTGGAGTCCTGCGGTATTATGGATTTCCTCTTGAATATATAAAGTGTAAATTTAATGTTAGTGGAATCCTAGCGAATTAATTTCCTGTAAACAGTGAGTACTCTAAAGGAATGTATTGTCACCCATGTTGTTTATCCTCCTCATGGATTTTGTAATGCAGAGAAGAGGTGGTGATGAATGGAGAAGTGTTGTTTTAAAAGACGAATGGCGAAATCTAACCGAAACCCTTTGCTGCAATAGGCGTAGGAGGAGATGATATATATATATATATATATATACTCTTCACTGCGTTTGTTATGGGTGAGGAAAATAAAGGGAAGCATATGTAAAAAAAAAACCCATCTTCACTTCTGTAAGCCTATTTAATATTTTAGAAAACAATCCCTTCACTTATATTATCACATTAATACTCCAGGCTTTCATCTCTGCTCTAAACAACCAGACATTTTGATGAGTTAAATGAAAAATCCAGTTCACTTTCTACCTCAGACTGGCCTTATCATCATTCCCAGATATTGCGTCCTTCCGTCATCATTGGAAAACGATAATCCCGCTTTATATAAAGGCATTTTCCTTTCGATATAATAGATATCTCACTCAGATTTTAAAGTTGTTATTCAAGATAGAAAGGGAAACTGACCGAGAGAAAATAGGCTCTCTCTCTCTCTCTCTCTCTCTCTCTCTCTCTCTCTCTCTCTCTCTCTCTTTTTTCT
>NC_090744.1:124880607-124885607 GCF_036898095.1 Palaemon carinicauda | reverse complement strand
CCCCAATTTTGGGGGGTAGCCGACAACAACAAGAAACAAAACAAAAAGGGGACCTCTACTCTCTACGTTCCTCCAGCCTAACCAGGGACTCAGCCGAGTTCAGCTGGTACTGCTAGGGTGCCACAGCCCAACCTCCCCACATTTCCACCACAGATGAAGCTTCATACTGCTGAGTCCCCTACTGCTGCTACCTCCGCGGTCATCTAAGGCACCGGAGGAAGGCAGCAGGGCCTACTGGAACTGCGTCACAATCGCTCGCCATTCATTCCTATTTCTAGCACGCTCTCTTGCCTCTCTCACATCTATCCTCCTATCACCCAAGCTTTCTTCACACCATCCATCCACCCAAACCTTGGCCTTCCTCTTGTACTTCTCCCATCAACTCTTGCATTCATCACCTTCTTTAGAAGACAGCCATTTTCCATTCTCTCGACATGGCCAAACCACCTCAACATATTCATATCCACTCTAGCCGCTAACTCATTTCTTACACCCGTTCTCACCCTCACCACTTCGTTCCTAACCCTATCTACTCGAGATACACCAGCCATACTCCTCAGACACTTCATCTCAAACACATTAAATTTCTGTCTCTCCATCACTTTTATTCCCCACAACTCCGATCCATACATCACAGTTGGTACAATCACTTTTTCATATAGAACTCTCTTTACATTCATGCCCAATCCTCTATTTTTTACTACTCCCTTAACTGCCCCCAACACTTTGCAACCTTCATTCACTCTCTGACGTACATCTGCTTCCACTCCACCATTTGCTGCAACAACAGACCCCAAGTACTTAAACTGATCCACCTCCTCGAGTAACTCTCCATTCAACATGACATTCAACCTTGCACCACCTTCCCTTCTCGTACATCTCATAACCTTACTCTTACCCACATTAACTCTGAACTTCCTTCTCTCACACACCCTTCCAAATTCTGTCACTAGTCGGTCAAGTTTCTCTTCTGTGTCTGCTACCAGTACAGTATCATCCGCAAACAACAACTGATTTACCTCCCATTCATGATCATTTTCACCTACCAGTTTTAATCCTCGTCCAAGCACTCGAGCATTCACCTCTCTCACCACTCCATCAACATGCAAGTTAAACAACCACGGCGACATCACACATCCCTGTCTCAGCCCCACTCTCACCGGAAACCAATCGCTCACCTCATTTCCTATTCTAACACATGCTTTACTACCTGTGTAGAAACTTTTCACTGCTTGCAACAACCTTCCACCAACTCCATATAACCTCATCACATTCCACATTGCTTCCCTATCAACTCTATCATATGCTTTCTCCAGATCCATAAACGCAACATACACCTCCTTACCTTTTGCTAAATATTTCTCGCATATCTGCCTAACTGTAAAAATCTGATTCATACAACCCCTACCTCTTCTAAAACCACCCTGTACTTCCAAGATTGCATTCTCTGTTTTATCCTTAATCCTATTAATCAGTATTCTACCATACACTTTTCCAACTACACTCAACAAACTAATACCTCTTGAATTACAACACTCATGCACATCTCCCTTACCCTTATATAGTGGTACAATACAATATATATATATATATATATATATATATATATTTATTTATCTATATAAAGTATATATATATCCCTTTCTGAGTGGGGATATCTTACCTTAACGTGGTGAAAAGGATTTGTATATTGCCATGATCAGCAAAGCTGCACTAGTCGTGGCGACCCATACCAGTGTAATGGCCAGTGTAATTATGAAAACTGCCCAAACCTCAGACATGCAGTGGACAAGAAACGGCTGCATTTGTTGTTGTTGATATATATACTGCATGCAGTGTATATATATATATATATATATATATATATATAATTCAGTACATGCGCATATGTGTGTACGGTATGTAATGTATGTTTGTATGCATATTCTGTATGTGTATATGTAATGATAATAGATTAATATAGATTGATAGATATGCAAGAATTAGAATATTGATGTCAAATTAATAATTTGTTTTTTTTTTATTTTCAATTAATTTTTGGCGGGTTTTTAGTCATTATCAAGCTAAATGTCCTTACAAGTATAAAAGTCTAAATCGAAAGACAAAGGCGAAATAAATATGTGGTACTAGACGAGGCCTCGTAAATATGGAATAACGAAGAGATCCTATGAATATATGGTACTCCAAGAGGCCCCTTTATGTATGTGGTAATCCAGGAGGCTCCATAAATATATGGTACTACAAAAGGCCTCCTTAAATATGAGGTAATCTAAGAGATCCCATAAATATGTGGTACTCCTAGAGGCCCCTCAAATATGAGGTAATCCAAGAGGCCCCATAAATATGTGGCACTCTAAGAGGTTCCTTAAATATGTGGGGATTCAAGGGACTCCATAGATATAGGGTACTACAAAAGGCCCCTTAAATATGAGGTAATCAAAGAGGCCTCATAGATATGCTGTACTCCTAGAGGCCCCTTAAATATGAGATGATGCAAGGGACTCCATAAATATATAGTAATACAAAAGGCCCCTTAAATATAAGGTAACCCAAGATGCCCCATAAATATTTAGTACTCCAAGAGGCCACAAAAAAATATGAGGTAATCCAACAGGCTCCATAGATATGTGGTACTCCAAGAGGTCCCTTAAATATAAGTAATCCAAGAGGGTTCATAAATATGTGGTATTCCATGAGGCCCCTTCAATATGAGCTAATCCAAGAGGCCCCATAAATATGTAGTACTCCATGAGGCCACTTAAATATGAGGTAATCCAACAGGCTCCATAAATATGTGGTACTTCAAGAGGTCCCTTAAATATAAGGTAATCCAAGAGGGTCCATAAATATGTGGTATTCCATGAGGCCCCTTCGATATGAGGTAATCCAAGAGGCCCCATAAATATGTGGTACTCCAAGAAGCCCCTTAATTATGAGGCAACCCAAGATGCCCCATAAATATGTAGTACTCCAAGAAGTCCCTTAAATATAAGGTAATCCAAGATGGTCTATAAATATGTGGTATTCCATGAGGCTCTTTCAATATGAGGTAATCCGAGAGGCCCCATAAATATGTGGTATTCCAAGAGGCCCCTTAAATGAAGTAATCCAAGAGGCTCCATGAATATATAATACTCCAAGAGGCCCCTTGAATATGAGGTACTCCAAGAGGCCCCTTAGTATGTGGTCATACACATTTATTATTATTATTATTATTATTATTATTATTATTATTATTATTATTATTATTATTATTATTCAAGAGTCCGATTAATCCAACACCCATCAGGTCGCGTTAACTTTTATATTCGTTAGACATTTTGTCACCAATGAGTTTTCGACTGAAGCTCCTGCATAAATGAAGCGACTGGGGATGCCATCTCAAGCGATGAAGGATTGAAGTCCTTAAGAGGATTAAGAAAACGCACTTGCGAGCATTTCCAAATTTCCTCCGATTTACTCGACGATTTAAGTCTGTTTTTCACTCACCATTTTCCAGTTTTTTTTTTCTTACCCGGTTTTAAGGAAGAAAGACAAATTGATTTTTGCTTTTGTTTTTTTCAATTATGAGTTTTTATTGGATTTCATGTTGTTATTGAAATAAGGGTTCTCTCTCTCTCTCTCTCTCTCTCTCTCTCTCTCTCTCTCTCTCTCTCGCTCTCTATATATATATATATATGAATATATCTGTGTAAGTGTTTATGTATGCATGTATTTATGTGTGTGTATATATGTGTATATATATATATATATATATATATACATATATATATATGTATACTGTATATATATATATATATATATATATAAATACAGTCTGTATAAATGATGAATGAAAGATATATTATTATAAGCTATCATAGCATTAATTCGGTTGAATAGAATATTGAATTAGGACATTTTCAAGAACTTAGATCACAAAGAACATTTTAATTTATGTTTAGAAAAATCTGCTCGTGTTAACGTCCAGCACAATTAAATAGAGAGGTGCTTAAATGAGTTAGATTTTGCTTTCTCGTTGTCTAATGAAGCTAGGAACAATTTCATTTATTTTATTCAAAATTTTATAATTGGATTAACGAATATAAGTCAGTGTTGGTGAAATTACAGTGGAATTTATTAAACTTCATCATGCTCCTCATAACTCTTAGTTAGTATTGTCATTATTATTCTCATTGTATTCACAAAGATCAAGCCACTAAGATGATGAATTTGCTGAGCATGTATATATATATATATATATATATGTGTATATATATATATATATATATGTATATATATATGTGTGTGTGTGTATATATATATATATCTATACTGTATATATATATATATATATATGTATATATATGTATATACTGTATATAAATATATATATATATATATATATATAGATATATATATAAATATATATATATATATATATATATATATATAAATTAATATAAATTAGAATTTGAACTATGTTAAATATGCAAATTTGTTTATAAATCCATTGAGTATGTAGATTTTTTTTTTTTTTTTTTTTTTTTTACAATTAAGCTGTTCTTAATAAATGATTTATTACCAATACTAATGTAAGTTAGGCGAAAGAAACTTATGTCTTAATATAAGAATATGTTATTACCATCGATATTCTTACTGTACTGTAATTATTTTAGGTGACTCAAATGCTGTTATACATGAATTTTGCCCTAAATGTTTCTGTAGTTATATGATTTTATTCCAAAGTTACATAATGATGAAAAGATTCTTACTTAATACGCCAATATGGTTTGAAAAATGTTACATTTTTTTGTTCTCTTGCTTTTAATTAAAGTACCCTCGGGCACACTATGCTCTCTTATTTTTCTTCCTCTTCTTTTTTTTTTTTAATTTTTTATAGTTTATATTTAAATGATCTATTTTAATGTTACTGTTCTTAAAATATTTTATTTTAATAGTTCATTACTAGTATTATAGTTTATTTATTTCCTTGTTTCCTTTCCTCAATGGGATATTTC
>NC_090744.1:124869148-124876648 GCF_036898095.1 Palaemon carinicauda | reverse complement strand
TATATATATATATATATATATATATATATATATATATATATATATATATGTACACACTCTCACTCTCATCGCTGGATAGTAGATATACCCTGGTGAGAGAGGTTATATTTAGGAAATGGGGAGGGGGGGTTGTATGTGTGTGTGTGCATATCTTCCTAAATAATTATCCGTCACTTTGAAGAGTTGCATATATAATATGAACGGCAAGGCAATATTATAATCCTAAAGAAAGAAACTAGAGAAAACCTAATAACCTGAATAACCCGGTGTCTCTCTCTCTCTCTCTCTCTCTCTCTCTCTCTCTCTCTCTCTCTCTCTCTCTCCCTCATACTACAGTAGCAGGGTTATGATGTTATTAATACCTGGGCTTCGCGTTGCATTCCAAGAATTGATTAGCTCATAACTGTCTTTTCCTTGGAGAGAGAGAGAGAGAGAGAGAGAGAGAGAGAGAGAGAGAGAGAGAGAGAGAGAGAGAGAGAGAGAGAAAGAGAGAGATTTATCATATGCTCAGTTTGTCAAGCATTTCATCAGAGAGAGAGAGAGAGAGAGAGAGAGAGAGAGAGAGAGAGAGAGAGAGAGAGAGAGAGAGAGAGAGAGAGAGTTCGGGAGGCATATTGTGGCCAGATTATTAGACACTCCAGCAGAGAGAGAGAGAGAGAGATTTATCATATGCTCAGTTTGTCAAGCATTCCATCAGAGAGAGAGAGAGAGAGAGAGAGAGAGAGAGAGAGAGAGAGAGAGAGAGAGAGAGAGAGAGATGCATCATATGGCTAGTTTATCAATGGTTCCAGCATATTGTTGTGCTTACTATGGCATCCAACTACCTACGCGTTTCTTGTGTTTGTTTCATATCCATTCATGCATGAGGGGTAACTAATGATACGCTGTCAGGTTTCCCTAGAGGAATTCAAAACAATTTTTATATTTAAGATACAGTTATAAAGAAGTTTCTTTTTTTATAGCAGGGATTTAAAGAAATAATAATTGAAAAGGCACAACAAATTTGTCCAATACTCGTGATTTTATGAAATTTGCTTACCATGGCAAGAGATTGGATTTCAGTTTTGTATTAATCAGAATGATTTAGTTGGACCTTTTGGGAGAACTCAGAAGCCGTGTAATTGTTTGCCAGTATTTTAATTAGACTTTATTTGAATTTAGTCACCTTTAAAGGACCGCCAGATCTCGGTTGAATGAAACAAAGACAAAATATAAATTTAGAGTACTAGGGACATGCTTTGAATGTAATATCAATTACATAAAATGAAATGGGAGTTGAACTATTCATTAAAAAGGTTGCTAACCTTTTTGTTCTGAACAGGATCTGAAGCTATATCACTTAATCTAAAGGTACAATTAGTCTATAGAGGATTTAGAGTAATAAAAGAATGTTATTTTTATTGCCAGCATTATCTACCAAACTCAGTTGAATCCCTCGTCAGGCAGGGAGGAACTGTGAGAAGAAAAATCTCCTTTTGTATCTTTTATATCGGGTATATTCCAAGATTGGGGAAATTCTCGTGGTAGATAGATTATTATTATTATTATTATTATTATTATTATTATTATTATTATTATTATTATTATTATTATTCTTCACCTTCTTCTTCTTCTTCTTCTTCTTCTTCTTCTTCTTCTTCTTCTTCTTCTTCTTCTTCTTCTTCTTCTTCTTCTTCTTCTTCTTCTTCTTCTTCTTCTTATTATTATTATTATTATTATTATTATTATTATTATTATCATAATTATTATTATTATTATTATTATTATTATTATTATTATTATTATTATTATTATTATTATGGATATATAAAGATGATTATTTTTTAGAATTTAACCCCTACCTTGACGAAATATTATGCCCATAGCATGACTGTGTAATTGTTTTAAATGCGAATATATATGAGGAAATTGTTTACCTGTATAATAAAACAACATTCTTTCCTTTCCTCCCCTTCCTCCTTAAAAAAATAAATCTGGAGACCAAAACTCCTTGGAATTCTCCCCCCCCCCACCCCTTTTTATTTTTACTTTGTGGGACAAAAAATCAAGAGTCCAAGTCCAATTTAAAAATAATCTTTCATCGTAGATTAGATATTTTATCAATTTCTGTATGAGAGAGAGAGAGAGAGAGAGAGAGAGAGAGAGAGAGAGAGAGAGAGAGAGAGAGAGAGAGAGAGAGAGCATACAATATCTAGATACGTCAATGCCTGCAATTGAATAGAAAGGTTAAATGAGGTTGATAATTCTTCATAAAGTTACTGTTGAGAACACTCTTATGGAAATATATAGGTTTAAGAATGGAAGGGCACAAAAGCTGAAGGATTTCCAGTTGAGATGTTATATGGAATATAAAGTTCTTGTAAGATGCTGAGTAAGTGTGCAAGTTATGCCTGGGTAAAAGGTTCGGAAGATTGGGTGAGAACAATATTTGTGCAGTTGTATAAAGGTGAAGGTGATTGAAGAGAAATTTGGATTTATAGAACTAATCCCGTTTATTAAAATATTATTATTATTGCTATTATTATTACCAGCTAAGCTACAACCCTAGTTAGTAAATCAGGATGCTATAAGTCCAAGGGTTTCAATAGTAATAAATAGCCCAATTAAAAATGGAATCAAGGTAATAAATACATTACAAGTCAAGTAATGAATAAAGAATGCAGAATATCCGAACATCAGCAACAACGGTAAAATAGATCTCCCCTATATAAAATATGAAGAGAGACTTATATCGGCCTCTTCAATATGAAAACATTCTCTGCAAGTTAGTACATTGGAATGTAAAAGCTTGAGTTTTTATTGAAATAGTATGGCAGATGACACAAGGATTGGTAGTGAAGAACCATTTGAGATCAAAACACGAAAATACGTTTGTTATAAAGCAGATTAGTGATACGTGTGAAGTAGCAATTTGGAGAGCCTTGATTTAGTATGGCAGGGACAATAAATTTCTCTTGAGTGATGATAAATCTTTTTATGATGGCAGTGAGGTTAGAGTTTGCAGTTTTAGGAGCGTAGCTGAGGGTAAATTTATGAAATATTTCCCTGGTTGTAATGGACTACTTTCATTGAGAAGTTACTTGATCTAGGTGGTAAGGTGTAAAAATTTATATATCATGAATGGATGATAAAATGACTTATACTTCTAGGTGATATGGTACTGGTTAGGGATAGCAAGGAGGAACTATAGAATCTGTTTATAAGAGTATGTGTTTGTGATAGGAAATTTTTGGGACTAAATGTGAGCTAGGGTAAGGATATAAGATGAAGTACCATAGATATTTATAGATGTGCCAGAAGAATAGAGTACAGCTGATAACTCTTAGCTCTTTGGAAGTAAATAATTTTAATGATGGGAGAATGAAAGAACAGGAGAGTCACATAATAGATGGAACACAAAAGTGAAAATGAAGTTTTCAAGGATTGAGAAAAACTTGGATTTTTATATTCTAACCAAAGTCGTAATGTAGGTAACTATCGATGTGAAAGTCCTTTACTGAAAAGCAGCAGAATAAGGTGTTTTCATAGTGTACTGGTTTCAGGTAATGAAAAGGGGAATCAGATATTTGAGATATGTCCAAGGAGTGGTAAAAAGATTATTATAGATAATATGAATACTTAATCTTAAGGATTTCAGTCATATAATGTGGAAGATTGCGGCAACGATTGTATAGAAATAATACAAGGAGGGAAAAGCATAAGTCCTATGAAGGTTTTTTATAACATGAATAAGGTATCTGGAAGGAAGGATATCAGCATTAAGGAAAAGTGACAATGTTAGTTTGTTATAGGTATATCGCTCTTTGTTCGCAGGGTTCATTTGCTGTTGGGTTACCTAGTGTGTTAGTCAACCGCACCTAAGCAGTGGTCTGTGTTACATGGGGTTATGAGGTGACCCACCTTAGGGTACCAAGTATTTTCGGATTTCGATTTTCGCGGGTATCTCTTGTTACCCAACTCCCGCGAATAAAGAGGGCCGACTGTATATGCATACACACGTCCATATACACTTGCGGGCCAATGTTCTGAAGTAGAAATGCGGAAGATCACTGGCACACGCACCAATAGCAACACTCAATCAATTTAGTGATGCACTTTTTCTCTATTTTTCTCTTTTGAATACAGTTTTCATTTATTGACTCTTTTAAACCTACGTTCAGACACAAATATAAAGAAAGTAAAAACTAGGACAAGAACTTTATTATTATCCATTAGGGTTTAGTTTAGAAGACTGAACTCTTTCAGTGAATTTATAATAATTTTATTATTATTATTATTATTACTTACTAAGCTACAACCCTAGTTGTAAAAGCAGTATGCTATAAGCCCAGGGGCTCCAACAGGGAAAATAGCTCAGTGCGGAAAGGAAAAAAGGAAAATAAAATATTCTAAGAAGAGTAACAACAATAAATATCTCCTATATAAACTATAAAAACTTTAACAAAACAGGAGGAAGAGAAATAAGATAGGAGAGTGTGCTCGAGTGTACCCTCAAGCAAGAGAACTCTAACCCAAGACAGTGAAAGGCCATGGTACAGAGGCTATGGCACTACCCAAGACTAGAGAACAGTGGTTTGATTTTGGAGTGTCCTTCTCCTAGAAGAGCTGCTTACCATAGCTAAAGAGTCTCTTCTACCCTTACCAAGAGGAAAGTGGCACTGAACAATTACAGTGCAGTAACCCCTTGGGTGATGAAGAATTGTTTGGTAATCTGTGTTGTCAGGTGTATGAGGATAGAGGAGAATATGTAAAGAATATGCCAGACTATTCAGTGTGTATGTAGGCAAAGGGAAAATGAACCGTAACCAGAGAGAAGGATCCAATGTAGTACTATCTGGCCAGTCAAAAGACCCCAAAACTCTCTAGCGGTAGTATCTCAACGGGTGGCTGGTGCCCTGGCCAACCTACTACCTAATTTTACAGTTACGAACTGTCCAGCTGTGCCTATGAAGATTTGAGATAAAAAATGTAATGATATCCCCCAAAAAATCTTTATTTAACAGGTTATGAAAAACAAGTCTCTGAATACTTTCAAAATGAAACTTTATGAACAAGTTCATGCCGTATAATTATTTGCACAAAAAATGAAGCCTTAATTCAAGATGATGTGTATAATCATACTGACGATTTTTGAGAAAAAGTATGGTTTATTTTCCATTACGAATTCATTGCTCTCCACTATGACCAACCCCAACACCAAGAGAGAGAGAGAGAGAGAGAGAGAGAGAGAGAGAGAGAGAGAGAGAGAGAGAGAACTGCAGGACATAAATCTATGTTTGGTATATGAATAGAGAAACGAAATGTTGACTGGCATCGAAGTCAAAATATGGGGCTGTTATTTGAGAACCGAATAGCAGATTTGAAAAACGTTTTCGAACTAAATATATAAAAACTCATTAATAAAATTTCATAATTTCATTTGGAAAAAAAAATATTCTGATTCAGATTATTATTATATTTTATATTCATCTTTGAATTAACCTTCATTAGAATAGGAGTAAAGTCGAATAAAAAAGATGCTCTAAAATAGGCTTTGCGTCCCCTGAGCAGAAAGCCCTTCGGTCATTTCCACTTATATCGATGTGCAGGGGAACTTCTGTTGAAAGAGAGAAACGAAAAAAAAACTAGAATAAAAAGACATTTTAAAACAACAGCGGGGAAAAAGTGGTTGCCATTTGTTAGCTGAACAAACAGCCAATTTTCATCTTTTTATTTTTGGGGACAGAGAGAGATGGGAATATATTAAAAATATCTTGGATAAACGTGGCAAAGCGCTAATTACGAGAGAGTTGTAATGTAAGCACTTTGTGGAAAAGTGGACCAGTTTTGTGTTCAATGTTAGTACTTTGGGGAGAAGTGGACCAGTTTGGCGTTATCTAACTGAAAATATTGAAATTAAAGACAATGGGAAAAGTCAGCGTTTCATTAAAACTGGTTTGGAACGAACATGTTTTTTTCATGTATTAAAATGATGTTTTAGAGTAAATGATCAATAGAAAGGCCAATAAAATTCTTAGACCTGAATGAAGGTAAAAAAGTAGAAGGATGATAGAAAGGGCAGAATTTATCGCACTGAGGTTATGCATTGCAATTATGTGAATTATAAATCACTGTTTTAAAAGGAAATTAATTGCCTGCTTCATCCTCCAGAGAGTCTTGTAAAATTGGTTTCATTTATTCCAGTATATTTCAAAGGAAGCTAAGGAGACATCTGGCAGCTGTACATTGTAGCCATTAACGCTGTGCTTAGTAAACGAGAAACTGTTGGCAACGCTGCCTGTAAAACAGAGTACCTGGGCTTGTGCACACGTGGTCAAAAGTATTTTTTTATTAATCTTATGAAGTGATGTTAAGCAACTAAAATAATTTTTCGATACAGCGCTGCGTAAACCTTCTTCTTCTTCTTCTTCTTCTTCTTCTTCTTCTTCTTCTTCTTCTTCTTCTTCTTCTTCTTCTTCTTCTTATTATTATTATTATTAGCTATGCTACAGTCCTACTTAGGAAAGCACGATGCTCTAAACCCAAGGGGTCCAACAGGTTTATCAAACACCCTAGCCGAGATAATTTTATCCCTATTTTTTCTTTTTTTATCTTGGGAACACTGACAAATATTTTTTTTTTTTTTATCTTGAGATCACTAACAAAGAAAATAAATCTGTACAGGGGTTAAGGGTAGCAGCCTTATTTTGGATAAAACAACGATCGAGGTAGGAGGTAAAAAATAAGAAGAAAAAAAAGAAAAAAAGAAAAAACATCTGGAGGTCGACCCAAAAAAAAAAAAAAATGATGGGGCGAAAAGAAAAAAGTCTAATATATGTTATCTTCTAGGAATAAAAAAAAATACTTATTAACGAACGCAAGATATGATATTGGTCCAGTCAACAATGTGTCTGTGTGTATTTTTTTACAGTTTGGAAGAGAGTACACGAATGAATGCTGTAGAATGACAAGAAGTATTATTCTTTTACTCCTTTTATAACTACCCTTCCCCATGAAGGAGTCTTGTATGTCTAACAAAATAAAGAAGATATGTGCTAGATTTCTTGTGATTTATTTCGTGTTGCAATTAAAAAAGAATTATAAGGAATTTTTTGCGAAAATTATTATTACCGTTATTACCTTTACCATCATTATTAATATTAGATTTAATGATTAATAATATTAACATCCTTACCTTGAGAGAGAGAGAGAGAGAGAGAGAGAGAGAGAGAGAGAGAGAGAGAGAGAGAGAGAGAGAGAGTTAATTTATTTGGTTTACTTATTATTTTCCCTTCCGAGATGTGAATTATAAAAAAGCATCCACCTGTATCACAATTTCATAAATTAATCCTAACACCATATATCTTTAGTAATTTAGTATACATTCATTGTCCTTGTTTAATTAAAAAATACCTCTAGATAAATAAATTAATATTAATTATATTTTAGTAGCTGAACATTTACATCCAAATTTGCGTTCTATTAAAGAAGTAATTTTATGTAATTTTTTTTCCATTATTC
>NC_090744.1:124859148-124866648 GCF_036898095.1 Palaemon carinicauda | reverse complement strand
AGAAATTAAACTTCAAGAGAGATTACTCGAGTGTCATATATGGATGAGATCATGATAAGTGGTAGATGGAGATGGCTTGGGCATGCTCTTTGCACTCCCGAAGAGTGATTAGTTCACCTAACCTTTGACTGAGCTCTGCAAGGCAATATAAGAATTGGAAGACCCAGCCCTACATGGCTGAGGATTATGAAGCGTAAAGTAGTTCATGAGTGAAGTATTGATTTAAATGATGGCGATAGAGATGAGTGGTGAAATCTAACCGAGGTCCTTTGCGTCAATAAGCGTAGGAGGAGATGATGATAATTTTGTATTGATAAATTCTAAAACTCCGATTATTTCAATTGACTAAAAGACTAGATCGTATAAAGTTAATAGGATCAAACAAACAACGTTTGAATTATAAATGTGAAAAACAAAATAAATTCCAACCTTCGCTTGAATTTACAAACGGTGCAAATAAATATACACATAAATAGAATAAACTCTTCTGGATGAAAGCTGCTGGAAATCCATAAATATTTTTTTTTCTTGTAATCCCTCTCGTTGATCTGTAGCTTTATCATATGACTAGTTGTAGCTTTTAATTAAAAGGAGGGGGTGGGGGGATATACCCACTGCACCTCCCTCCCCCGTCACACATTTAGTTACGCCACTTACTGCAGTGCAAAAAAAAAGAAAAGAAAAAAAAAACATGATAGTATATATATTTTTTTAGAATATTTTTGATTTGGAATTGCTATTAATATAAAATCGTTAAAAGGTTTTATGAAGGGGACCCATTGCCCGAAACACAATGGTAATTTAGATACCTTAGATAAGAATTATTGAAATTTTATATATGAAACAATGAAAATTTGTGTAAGCAATGGGCATGTATTAGTCACAATGTATGGTGTTAGTCTTATTTTCCCTCCGTCAATATTATTTCAGATCAAAAAATAAGATTCAGTAATGTTTTGATGAGAAAGAAAATGTATAAGTTATCAATACTAATTCAAATATATATTTTATTTAAGGGCTGTGGTGGCCTATATGTAAATTCCTTTCCTGGTGATCGACGGACTAGGGTTCGAGTCCAGCTCAAACTTGTTAGTTCTTTTGGTCGCTGCAATCTCACCATCCTTGTGAACTAAGGAATGGGGTTTTGGGGGAGCCTATAGGTATATCTGCGGAGTCATCAACAGCCATTGCCTGGCAGTCCTTGGGTGGAGACGGGGCCTTGGGCTTTGATTATACTGTATGTATATATGGTCAGTCTCTAGGGCATTGTCCTGATTGCGAGGGCAATGTCACTGTCCATTGCCTCTTCCATTCATGAGTGGCCCTTAAACTTTTATGCACAAAATGTAAGCGAATATTGAAATTTTCAGTTATTTCTAGAAAAGTTTTGGTTCAAATTCATGATTTATTTGTGACGTCATATTTATTATACTATAATATGCATTATTCAATATCATACTTTTTAATTTCATTTTCCATTCCCTATTTAGTAGTCCTACTTCATCCTCATCATCACCACCTACGCCTAATGAGGCAAAGGGCCTCGGTTTGATTTCGCCAGTCGTTTCTATCTTGGTTTTGATTTAATATTTCTCCATTCATTATCTACTTCACGCTTCATAGTTCTCAACAATGTAGGCCAGGGTCTTCCAACTCTTCAAGTGAGCTAATCTCTCACGGGGAGTGCAAAGAGCATGCCCCAACAAGAGGCCTATAATCTCATTATTTCGTGACCTAGCAATAGTTGTACGGTTATCATAGTCTCATTTATAGCACATGCCAATCGTAATGCAACGAATTTAACACGAAAATTGCACGAAATCCCGTAAGGATTAACACATCCATTATTATTTTTTTTACACATGACCACTCATCACATGCAGCCTAATTCAATAACATTACTATGAATTGCATTCGGAATTATTCGTGAACAACTGGATACGGGCTCCGTCGGAAATAGACATTAAATTGTTACCCTCCATATACTGGTACTGCAAATAGCATTGACATTGTTATAAGGACTAAATTGACTATTTAAAGCACTAGAACTGTTGCTGTGGATATGGTGGTGTTTTTTGTGTGTTGCCACAGTTGGAAGCTGCCAAAGAGATGGACTGAAATTGTTACTGATTGCATTCAATCAACGGTAATGAAATAATTGTTTATATATACATATATATATATATATATATATATATATGTTATACATATGAATATATATATATATATATATATATATATATATATATATATATATATATATATATATGTATGAACGTTTAACATGACATAAACTATTATTCCAAGGGGTCCATTTGATTCAAAGCTTCCGTAAAACAGCAATTTGAGAGTTTCGCTTAAATATAACCATGTAAATACATGCATACTTACAGACACACACACACACACACACACACACACATATATATATATATATATATATATATATATATATATATATTGTGTGTGTGTATGTGTATTCCTCGTATTTATGGTTATGGGTTATTTTTATGATTTAGTTAATATTTCATTCGTATTTTTTGACTATCCATAATACCAGATTCATATATCTCATATTTTTGGTTCTCTCCAAATTAACAATGGTAATAAACATGGCTATAGGGGGCAAGGGGAAATATTTTTGCTGCTAAGGTATAGTTATATTCAAGTTTCATTTTTATGTCTTTTCAATATTTATGGCTCCAATTTTATCTTGCAACATGAATAAATCTAATGTATTTTTTTGTAATATTTATTAATTTTCTATAATCTTATGTAATACTGATTATTTCAAAATGTAATTGCTTATTATTTGTACTTTCAGTGCACATTTTTCAATATTTGTAATTATGATATACAGCATACTGTACATGCGCAATGTTTGTCGTGATTTTTGTTTTATTTATTTTTCTTCTAAGACTTAATTATTATAATAGCATTATATATAATTTTATTATTTTTTAAAATTAACAAAGTTTCTGTAATCCTTTTACATTTTGGTATATCATAAACGCCCTATCTGACTTAGAAATATTTAAATGACAAATTTCATACATTCAAGGAGGTACTGTGAAGATAAAAAATAAATTTCAAGTTTTTAACGTGGAGTTTATATGCTAATCTCTCTCTCTCTCTCTCTCTCTCTCTCTCTCTCTCTCTCTCTCTCTCTCTCTCTCTCTCGTGTGCATCATTAATTGATTGTGAACGGAAGTTTAGTTTTTATTGCCCCTGCATATTTGCCACTAACTTGCCAATATTGTCGTCTTGATTAGCAACTTTGATTTTATCAACTCGGGTATTTGCTTCACTTTGTTCGATCAAAAGGTGCAATATTCAGCCTTGCGATTCAGAGATATTCAGGAATACGAGTCATAAATATTTGGTACTACGAATCAGAAATATTGATACAACAAGTTAGAAATATTCAGGACTACGTGTCAGAAATATTCAGGACCACGAGTCAGAAATATTGAGGTCTAAAAGTCAGGAATATTCAGGACCACGAGTCAGAAATATTTAATGCTACGAGTCAGAAATATTCAGTCCTAAGAGTCAGAAATATTCAGTCCTAAGAGTAAGAAATATGCAGGACTGTGAGTGAGAAATATTCAGAACTACTAGTCTGAAATATTCATGGCTATGAGTCAGAAATATTCAGGCTTTTGAGTCAGAAATATTCAGGCTTTTGAGTCAGAAATATTCAGGCCTCCGAGTCAGAAATATTCAGTCCTAAGAGTCAGAAATATTCAGTCCTAAGAGTCAGAAATATTCAGTCCTAAGAGTCAGAAATATTCAGGCCTCCGAGTCAGAAATAGTCAGGCTTACGAGTCCAATATATTCAGGCTTGCAAGTCAGAAATTTTCAAGCCTACGAGTCAGAAATAGTCAGGCTTAAGAGTCAAAAACATTGAGACCTACGAGTCAAATATGCAGGCTTACGATTAAAAAATATTCAGGCCTACGAGTCAGAAACTATTAAAACTACAAGTCAGAAATATTCAGGGCTACGAGTCAGAAATACTCAGACCTACGAGTCAGAAATATTCAGACTACGTGTCCAAAATATTCAGGCCTACAAGTCAGAAATATTCAGAACTACGAGTCAGAAATATTAAGTACTACGAGTCAGAAATATACAGGCTTACGAGACAAAAATATTTAGGCCTACAAGTCATAAATTATGAAGACTACAAGTCAGAAATATTCAGACCTACGAGTCAGAAATATCCAGACTACGAGTCTGAAATATTTATGCCTAAGAGTCTCACCTGATTTTCCCCAGCCAAGAGATATCTTTGTTCTTTTTTTTTTTTCTTCAATTCAATACCTTATTCCTGTGCATGTATTTGTAATAGCAACTGTACAGTTAGGGGTCTTTGTAGATTTGAAGTTATAAAGACTTTCATTGGATCACGAGCATAGACACCTATGTATTTTAATTATCATACGCAAAATAACAAGTATTTTGATTGTCTGTAAAGATCCGGGCTTAGAATATAAGTGTACATCTATTCTAATAATAAAAAAGATTTTTAGCTCTCTCTCTCTCTCTCTCTCTCTCTCTCTCTCTCTCTCTCTCTCTCTCTCTCTCTCTGTCATTTATTTGAAACTGTTTCTCTCGTTCACATTCGCTACCACCTCTCTCTCTCTCTCTCTCTCTCTCTCTCTCTCTCTCTCTCTCTCTCTCTCTCTCTCTCTCTCTCTCTAAATGTCAACAGAAGCTTACAAGCCGTTTCTATTCCAAATGTTAGCCATCAGTTTGAAAAGGTCGTCCTCTATAATTACCTCTGCCTAAATGGAAACGGTGAAGAGCGGGCAAATTTACTTAGCTCGGTTGTGTTTGTCTTTCTACTATGAGGGGAAATTACTTTATTTTATTTTGTTGTTATTGCTCATATAATGTTCTTGGTATACAGTAGACCGGGCAGTATACTGTAGCTAGCATTATTTGATATAATAATGTTCTCTTCCTAAAGGTTCAGTGGTATTTTTTTTTTTTTTTTGGGGGGGGGGTTGGGGGCAGATTTTTTTTCCACCGGAATATAAACTTTAGTTTAGAAGTATGAAAGATAGCTTTGACATTGGAGCTTATTTCTGGAAACCCGTAGTTCTGTAGCATTGTAAATCATTTTCGAGAATATTAATGATTTTCGTGAATGAATATTAAATCATTTTCGTGAATATGACTCATGTGATTAAAGTATAAATCCGTAAGGACTGTTGATTGATTATATTTATTTGCATATACATCATTAAAATTATTTCTTTTAACACAAACAAGTACAATATTTGTGTGTATATAAATACACACATACACACACACACACACATATATATATATATATATGTATGTATATTCATATATATATATATATATATGTATATATATATATATATATATATATATATATTATATATATATATATATATATATATATATATGTATATATATATATATATATATGTATATCTATATATATATATATGTATATGTATATATATATATATATACATGTACTGTATATATATGTATATATACTGTATATGTGTATATATATATATATATATATATATGTATATTTATATATATATATATATATATATATATATATATATATATATATATATATATATATATATAATTTGAGGAGAATGCAACATAACTGTACTAACTTGACAGCAAAATTAAGGAGAATTGTTAATATCTACGCATACTTTTTTTTCCCATATTGGCAGCTTCATGGATTCAGAAATAGGGGAAGTCGGGATTGCGTACAATCACAGCATTTGTACTATAATATTTTTAATCTATGTATTTATAAAATGGTGTAAACAATGAAAACCGTTTATTTTTCAACATTCTCTTAGATTTCGATTGTTAATAGAAGTCTTATACAGCACTGAAAATTTTCATTCTAAGGATGAAGTTAAAGCCACATATAAGTAAAATGACAATTTTTTTTTTTGCCCCATTTGTACTCGCAAAGACTCTCCAGCAAGAATGTCGTTGTTAATTCCAGTACAAATTAAGTAGTGCATACGTTGATATATTGTTCATGGTAACGGAAATTAAATTGCCAATTATGAAATAATGATTATGTCACAGTAATCTTATTGAGAAATACAAACAAATAATTTGATAGAGCTTACTATAACGCTAAAAAATAAATAAACTATTGTATACCAGTGCAGGATTTGATTTTTTTTTACTGTTATAACAATTAATAAAGAAATTATTTTCGATTAATAATTCAATTAAATAATTAAATAAGATTTTATTATTATTATTATTATTATTATTATTATTATTATTATTATTATTATTACTTGCTAAGCTACAACCCTAGTTGGAAAAGCAGAATGCTATAAGCCCAGGGGCCCTAACAGGGAAAATAGCCCGGTGAGGAAATGAAACAAGGAAAAATAAAATATTCGAAGAGTAATAACATTAAAATAAATATTTCCCATATATACTATAAAAAACTTTAACAAAACCAGAGGAAGAGAGATCTGATGGAATAGTGTGCCTTATAATAATTGTTTTAATATGGTAAACGGTGCAAAAATAAAGGGAACGAAATTCATGATAATATATTTGAAATAACATGATGTCCACATTGTCAAATTTAAAATGAAAGCATTATTAATTAGTTGTATAATTTTTATTGTAGTTTTAAGGTAATTTTATCAGCAACAGTTGAAACTTTATCTACTAAAACATAACACCTACAAACACACATACAGATGTACTTACGGAACCAAATATGTTTCAGTTCGAAAAACTAACCTGGAAAGATATAAAGAAAAACATCAGTAAATTGAATTAAATGAGACTTAATGTAAAGAATGAGGGTTTGTATTTGTGTCAGAACAAATGACAAAATTAAAAGTAACTTGTAACTTTCCTAACTATAGAAACCTGAGTTCTTTACACAAATGTTACCTGCCATCACATACCCCCGGAAGTCCCGTCTGCAATCAAAGTGATATGCTTCCCCGCTATCGACTGGTAACAAACTATATGATTGTTTTCTCCTCTTTGAAAGTTTAATGGCAGTGTTCCAACTTCGGCAAAGTTATACTCCCATGTAAAGATCTCAGGTTTGTATAGTTAAGGAAAATATAAATTACTTTAAAAATATTGTAGTAATTTCTCCTTTATTTGCACTTTGCTTTAAAGTATCAATTTCCATAAAGCTCAGTTTTCATCATATGAGGAATTTTAATTTTACTTCTGGATTTGTGTGAACTTATTTCTTATCCTATGGCTGAATTAAGATTGTGGAAAGCTTTCTGGTAATAAAACTGGGATGGAGAAACTTTTACATATTCTCCGAGAAAATGGTCTATAAAGATATAAATTGGACAACACTTTTGTCAACTTGAATATCACGGAATCTCTGCTTATATGTTTATAGCTAAAACAGAGAATGAAAATAAACCGTAGACACGGAATCTCACATTCCAAGAATTATTAATGTATTTCAATTAAGAAAGATTA
>NC_090744.1:124846648-124851648 GCF_036898095.1 Palaemon carinicauda | reverse complement strand
TACCTGATTAGGAAGATCATTCCACAACTTGGTAACAGCTGGAATAAAAGTGTTAGAAAACTGTGTAGTATTGAGCCTCATGATGGAGAAAGCCTGACTATTAGAATGAACTGCATCTCCTCCTTTGCCTAGTGACGCAATATAATATAGAATATTTCAATGTATATAGTTTTAGATTCATTAATTGGAAGCGGGCCTTTACTAGTAGCACGTCTAATACAAAAAGAAAACATGACGCATAACTTTCCATTTGTATAATTAAAAGTAATTAAAAATTGATCTAGAATTTATGGGATGAACTATGATCTATAATTCTAGGAGAAGGATACTCCCAAAATCAAACCATTATTCTCTAGTCTTGGGTAGTGCTATAGCCTCTATGCCATGGCCGTCCATTGTCTGGGGTTAGAGTTCTCTTGTTTGAGAGTACACTGGGGCTCACTGTTCTATCTTCTATCATCTTCCTCTTGTTCTTTTTTTAAGTTTTTGTAGTTTATATATGGAAGACCTAATTTAATGTTGTTACTGTTCTTAAGATATTTTATTTCGATCGTATTACTTCTCTTGTAATGTATTCATTTCCTTGTTTCCTTGACGTACTGGGCTATATTCCCCTGTTGGAGCCCTTAGAATTATAGCATCTTGCTTTTCCAACTAGGGTTGTAGCTTAGATTCTAATAATAATAATAATAATAATAATAATAATAATAATAATAATAATAATAATAAAGACGAAATTCCAGTTTTCGAGACTATTCGAGTCCTTCGATGCAATCAGAGCCCACTTAGTTTTCCTTTTGTTCTCCAATTTCATTTTCCTTTCCTTATTCCTTTATTTTCGGCCAAAAGAGAATACATGGACGTAAGCATTGTCTAGTTAGCAAGATTGTTTAAATGAGTCTTTGTCATGTGAAAAATTGTATATAACGTATTTTTTTTTTTTTTTTTTTTTGCTCGAAGAACGAAGAATAGACTTAGGAATTTCTTCAAATACTTTTGGTCATTCATCAGATGGAACAACAGATACACTAAAGTCTTTCAGAGCTTATTGTTGTACAAAGACATTTTTATGTAAAATGTTGCCTCGAAAGACGCCAGCGAAGCAATACAATGCAAAGCATTATTCTTAAAGAATGGCACAAGTTCTTTTTTTTTTTCATTCCTAAATTCTTTTGTATTCAAACCGAATCTTCCTAACGACTTTAAAGGATTTGTATTGTAACAGGAAATAATGCAAAAGAAATTTATACTATATATATACATACATTATATTATATATATATATATATATATATATGCATATATATACATTTATATTCATGTATATATGTATATATATACACACACACACACACACATATATATATATATATATATATAATGTGTATATATACATATATATATATATATATATATATACTTATTTATACATACATATATATATGTGTGTGTGTATATATATATATATATATATATACATATATTTGTTTATACATATATACATATATATATATGAATATATATATATATATATATATATATAGTGGTACACACATAAATACATTCACACGCATGTATACAGTATTGCATTTTCTACGAAGAGGAGACCAACTGAAAGTCATTACCAAAACTTACATATGAAATTCTACGGCATATATGTATGGCCGGCAAATAACATATGCGAATATGAGAATCATTGCGAAATCCTATTATCATACATTGCAATTTGCAACACACATTAAGATTATTTATGAAACTGTTAGATATGCAGAACAAAGACAACTGTATATGCAGCTAATTGCCCATCACGAGGCTCAATACTACACAGTATTCTAGAAGTTTTATTTCAGCTGTGACCAAGTTTGGAATGATCTTCCTAATCGGGTAGTTGAATCGGTAGAACTTCCTAAGTTTAACCTTGCAGCAAATGTTTTTATGTTGAACAGGCTGACATAAGTCTTTTTATAGTTATGCATGAAAGATCTATTTTAATGTTGTTACAATTCTTAAAATAGTTTATTTTAATTGTCCATTACTTCTCACATAGTTTATTTATTTCCTTATTCCCTTTCCTCGCGGGGCTATATTTCCTTATTGCAACCCTGCTTTTCCAATTAGGGTTGTGCCTTACCCAGTAATAGTAATAATAATAATAATAATAATAATGATGATAATAATATAATAAGGATGATTAATAATAATAATTAATAATAATAAATAATAAATAATAATAAATAATAATAATAATAATAATAATAATAATAATAATAATAATAATGATGATAATATAGGACGCACATTTTGGGAGGATGACGAAATTCGCACTTAATAGGTCATCGATTTTGTCACACAGCTCACCAAAATTGCTAGGGTCAACCCACGACACGAAAATCGTGAACACTCGTAGATCTATGGCGTGGAGAAGTTCGATCAATAGCCTTTCTTAATCAAGCTATATAGTATTATGCTTTGCAGGCTTGTACAGGATTGTCTATTCGTTCTTCTGTTTCTGTCTCCTCATGAATAAATCTTCTTATGTTAGACTCTACAGTCATTAAAGTCCATCAAATATTTTTGAAGATTGTTCTTAGGATGATATATATATGTATATATATATGTATATATATATATATATATATATATGTGTGTGTGTGTGTGTGTATATATATATATGTATATATATATATATATATATGTGTGTGTGTGTGTGTGTGTGGGTGTATGTGTCTGTGTATGTGTGTGTATATGTATGTATATTTTTAATATATGTATATGTATGTAGAGAGAGAGAGAGAGAGAGAGAGAGAGAGAGAGAGAGAGAGAGAGAGAGAGAGAGAGAGAGAGAGAGAGTCACCTGCAACAAATTCAGTATATGATTCATGAAAAAATAAAAAATAAAATTATATTTTCTATTGAAACCACTTGTTTTTCAAACATCCTAAACTTATTGATTGATGTTGGTCGTTTCATTTGTGTAGAAGAGAGTGGGACTTCAAGCATCAATCCAATGTACCATCCTTAAGATTATGAAATGAAAACGATATCAATATGTTAATATAATGAATGAATATTCACGCTAGAATTTCATATTTGACTCGTGTGTATTGCAGGAAAAGTAAGAATTATAAGCTAGGAACTTATAAGGACAAATAATGAGACACAAAACACCACTATGTATAGTTGGACACAGGAATCCCTGGTACACCTCGCTCCTGAGAAGTGCACCTTGTCACATCTTTACTTCTCGTCGAGTAAACAGATAGAGTAAGGAGAGATAGCAGAGGAGGTGGGCGGGGATAAACACAAGAAATCTCTGCTCAATAAGGTTGTGGCTAGGTGTACTACATTCATCCTTGCCAAGATTATTGGGCAGGATGTGTTGTACTATGCTAGCCCTATTTTTAGATTTATTTCAGTAGTAGTTTTAAAAGCTATTTAATCTTTATAAGGACATCTTCGCTTTTATGGTTTTAAATTTATTTTTATTCTTTATTTATAATAAAAGATATCGGCACCACTGACTATCGGTGTCAGGATGTCGGAAAACTCAAAATCAATCAATCAATCAATCTCCAGAGCAAGATATACTAGGAATTCTCGTTTCAGTAGCAAGACCTGCCTAACATCATCCATCCAAGTACTTTAATCACAACTTCATCCTGTCCAATGAAATTTGGCTTTGATTTCGACTCCATCATCGTTAAATCGTTAGGAATTACTGCAGATATCATTCCTGATGACGCTCATATTGCTATGTCTACTTCAGACGCTACTGCCTCAAAGTGATCCTTTTATATAGTTATGTATGACTTATATGTTGGAATGTTGTTAATGTTTTTTTAAAATTCTTTTTATTTTAATTTTTTTTTACTTATTATATCGTTTATTTATTTCCTTGTTTCCTTTCCTCACTGGGCTATTTTTCCCTGTGGGCGCTCTTGGGCTTATATCATCTTGCTTTTCCAACTGGGCTGTAGCTTAGGTAGTAATAATAATAATGATAATAACAATAGTAATAACAATAACAATAATAATAATAATAATAATAATAATAATAATAATAATAATAATAATAATAATAATTAAGTTCTCCCTCATTCAAGTTCCATTATCGCAATTTCTGTCCTTTCGTCTGAGTAACTAAGACTCCAATTGTGACGTCATTCTTCATTTCTTTATATCAGCAGAGTTTTAGTGTTGGAGGTTTATTATTATTATTATTATTATTATTATTATTATTATTATTATTGTTGTTGTTGTTGTTGTTGTTGTTGTTGTTGATGTTATTATTATTATTATAATTATTATTATTATTATTATTATTATTATTATTATTATTGTTATTATTATTATTATTATTAGTAATAGTAGTAGTAGTAGTAGTTTGGGTGAGCTTAGTTGATATCATTTGGGAGATACTTTAGTGAGAGAGAGAGAGAGAGAGAGAGAGAGAGAGAGAGAGAGAGAGAGAGAGAGAGAGAGAGAGGGTTGCCTATAAATCGTAAACAAGGTACTAATTTCATATTTTTGGAACCTTTGAAATTTTCGTTTAAATGCAACATCGAAAATGATTAGGAAAGAAATAATAAATATTCTGAAATAATCATTCAGACAATATGCGAAAGATTTCCAAAACTCGCATATGAATGTAATTGCAAATGAACTGTTAATTTCCCTTTCACGCATATCTTGCATCCACCATGGCGAGGTAACCTGTTGGCATTGTTTATTTAAGGCCTGAGTACAATCATTGAGTTTAGGTTTTAGAATAATGCATATGCAGATTTCCCCCTGCAACCAAATCTAATCTATACCAGTTTGGTAGGTGGGAGAAGGTTGGCTACCCAGATGGGTATATATATATATATATATATATATATATATATATATAAAGGCTAGGCTTGCATTCCTAAGTGTATGTCTGTTTGTCTATCTATTTATCTATTTATCTATCTATGTTATATATATGTATATTTTATATGTATATACAGATATTTATA
>NC_090744.1:124839148-124841648 GCF_036898095.1 Palaemon carinicauda | reverse complement strand
ACTGGAAACTTCTTTTATATTTAATTACACACGTGCGTACACACACACAGACACACACACAATATATATATATATATATATATATATATATATATATATACTATATATATATATATATATATATATATAATATCATATATGTGCGTTATACTCTAGATTTTTTAAAGCATAATTAACATTTATAGACTAAGACTGAGATAGTTTTAGGAGAACAAACAGAGAATATGAAATATAAAGTGTCATTTACACTAAAAAGAAAAATATTTAATCAAGTATTAACTTATGCATCAGAAACTTACAGCCTTACTAAAGCCTTAGACCATAAATAGATTGTGGTATTCAATGAAAGTTTACAATAACATGTTTTTTTCCGTATGCTTAGTGTAATTTATCCCAATTTGTGTTAATTTATGTGAAAAGTTACGAAATTATGCAGCGTGCATCCGAAAACCAGCTCCTGTCGTTGACTTCGGCGTATTGAGTTATTAAATTTAGACTTACCATCACGATACTTTATAATATATTTATTCTATAACATTGTTTATTGACAAAACATATATCTGATGGAGAAATATAGGTTAAGAAATAAGTTTCGATCCACATTACTCGGTAATTTTTTTTTAGAACAATGAAGGTGTTCGGACAAAAATACTTCTGATCAATCAGGTATTAGGAAGTTTTTCCTAGCTAAAAGGGCACCCCTGCGAGTCGGTGCAAATATACACGGCTAAAAAAAATTGACTACAGGTCCCATTATCTTCTGTAATTATCTGAAAATATACACTGCAATTATACTCAAACTATACTCTTTTTATTCTAATGAGACGCATATGCACCGACCCGCAGCAGAGCCCTTTTATCTCGGAAAAGTTTCCTGCTTACTGATTGGTTAGAATTATATTGTCCAACCAATCAGCGAGCAGGAAACTTTTCCGAGCTAAAAGGGCACCCCTGCGAGCCGGTGCAAATCTTCCTCGCTAAAAAGAATTGACTCTACAAACACCAGACGAATTTTATACGACTTTTGTATTATCTTGGATACGACCTACTTAGCAGAGTGAATTGGACCTATCACTGTAAAATACTTGTCATAATTTGATTATTTCATCTAGTAAGTAATTAAGTCCCTCCCCTTCGGGTGGTAAAATGGCTAATTGCAATTAAGGTTGAATGATGGCCTGCAAGGGGATGATTGACAACGGCATCACACTGGTGACTTATGGTGATGATATGAAAGGGCAATAATGGACTACCAATTAGGGTGGGTGGTTGTATTTTAGCACGAGAGAGAGAGAGAGAGAGAGAGAGAGAGAGAGAGAGAGAGAGAGAGAGAGAGAGAGAGAGAGACCACCATTTTTATGTAACAGTTTCATAAATAAATAGATTGTATCAAGCTTTAGGGGATGTCGATTGAATAAAGCCAATAATTATCATTGATAATGACATAATTTTGTTACTATTATTATCATTGTTATTTCAAATAGAAAACCTTGAATAGTAAATGTATAAAGCAAATCTTCATTAATTCTATGAACAGACAGAAATACGTGAATTAAACGTTGTATGTTATGCTCGTCATCTTAAATATGTATCAAGTACTCCTAGCGTTGCATTTCCAACATTTGAATTAAGCGGATCATGGAAGTTGCTTAATCCATGATGATGCGGACGTATATTATTGTGTCTGCGCATATATATATATATATATATATATATATATATATATATATACACTATATGTATGTATATATATACACTATATATATATATATATATATATATATATATATATATATATATATATATATATATATATATATGTGTGTGTGTGTTATGTGTTATGTTATGATCATTATTAGAACGCATATGTATAAAGTGCTTTTTTTATTAGATTGTGCAGTAAAGTGAGATTTGTCTATTAGCGAAAATAAAGAATATTGCATTGTTTTGGTAATGGATATTTTGTCTTTCTATCTATTAATCAAATATCACAGACAATATTTCATCTCTATTACGAGAGAAACTCCATGGAGGTTGTTTTTATAAAGGAATTTTGCGAAAATGAAATAAGGCTACACGAGTTTAATAACATTCCTAAAAAAGGAAATATCGATATTTGTTCATACTTTTACTGGTTGTAGAAATTACATATAATAATTAGAAAGATAAGAAAATTGTGGACTGAAAAGAAGTATGTGCCTCGGTCTCCCTAAGCCCACAGCCTTCCATAACGATGTTCGATACTGGTCATCAGCTACACCACACTGACATCATCACCATCATGGGGCCTTACCAAACAAACCCACCCACAACCCACCACCCACCCACCCAGTATTTTTCTTCTTAATGGTGTCTATGGCTAGAAACGGCTTTCCCTACCTAGCCACTGATGGTGATGAGTTCCCGAAATGGTTAGAATGTGCTAAGGCTGACTTGCAAATGATTTGAAGTGTTTTGTGATGCTACCAAAATTTTCTCTCTCTCTCTCTCTCTCTCTCTC